>NC_092102.1:49255802-49322041 GCF_045679555.1 Salvelinus alpinus | reverse complement strand
GATAGAACTCTTTTTAGTTCCAGATAGAACTCTTTTTAGTTCCAGATAGAGCCCTTTTCGGTTCTAGATAGAACTCTTTTTAGTTCCAGATAGAACTCTTTTCGGTTCCAGATAGAGCCCTTTTCGGTTCCAGATAGAACTCTTTTTAGTTCCAGATAGAGCCCTTTTTAGTTCCAGATAGAGCCCTTTTTGGTTCCAGATAGAACTCTTTTTAGTTCCAGATAGAACTCTTTTCAGTTCCAGATAGAACTCTTTTTAGTTCCAGATAGAACTCTTTTCAGTTCCAGATAGAGACCTTTTCGGTTCCAGATAGAACTCTTTTTAGTTCCAGATAGAGCCCTTTTTGGTTTCAGATAGAACTCTTTTTAGTTCCAGATAGAACTCTTTTTGGTTCCAGATAGAACTCTTTTTAGTTCCAGATAGAACTCTTTTTAGTTCCAGATAGAACCCTTTTTGGTTCCAGATAGAACTCTTTTTGGTTCCAGATAGAGCCCTTTTTGGTTCCAGATAGAACTCTTTTTAGTTCCAGATAGAACTCTTTTTAGTTCCAGATAGAACCCTTTTTAGTTCCAGATAGAACTCTTTTTAGTTCCAGATAGAACTCTTTTTAGTTCCAGATAGAACTCTTTTTGGTTCCAGATAGAACTCTTTTTGGTTCCAGATAGAACTCTTTTTGGTTCCAGATAGAGCCCTTTTTGGTTCCAGATAGAACTCTTTTTGGTTCCAGATAGAACCCTTTTTGGTTCCAGATAGAACTCTTTTTAGTTCCAGATAGAACTCTTTTTAGTTCCAGAGAGAACTCTTTTTAGTTCCAGATAGAACTCTTTTTAGTTCCAGATAGAACTCTTTTCAGTTCCAGATAGAGCCCTTTTCGGTTCCAGATAGAACTCTTTTCAGTTCCAGATAGAGCCCTTTTCGGTTCCAGATAGAACTCTTTTTGGTTCCAGATAGAACCCTTTTTGGTTCCAGATAGAACTCTTTTTAGTTCCAGATAGAACTCTTTTTAGTTCCAGAGATAACTCTTTTTAGTTCCAGATAGAACTCTTTTTAGTTCCAGATAGAACTCTTTTCAGTTCCAGATAGAGCCCTTTTCGGTTCCAGATAGAACTCTTTTCAGTTCCAGATAGAGCCCTTTTCGGTTCCAGATAAAACTCTTTTTAGTTCCAGATAGAGCCCTTTTTGGTTCCAGATAGAACTCTTTTTAGTTCCAGATAGAACCCTTTTTAGTTCCAGATAGAACTCTTTTTGGTTCCAGATAGAACTCTTTTTGGTTCCAGATAGAACTCTTTTTGGTTTCAGATAGAACCCTTTTTGGTTCCAGATAGAGCCCTTTTTGGTTCCAGATAGAAGTTGGAAGTTGGAGTATATGCAAGATGTGGACTAGGCTTGACACTGTGTGTGTGTGTGTGTGTGTGTGTGTGTGTGTGTGTGTGTGTGTGTGTGTGTGTGTGTGTGTGTGTGTGTGTGTGTGTGTGTGTGTGTGTGTGTGTGTGTGTGTGTGTGTTTTCGTGTGTCTTCCATTCTCTTCAGAGTGTGAGTGTAAGCATGGGCGCTGTGACCCTCGAACAGGGGAGTGTCACTGTGGAGAAGGCCTAACCGGCAAACAGTGTGACAGCTGTTCCCATAGATACAGTGTTCCTGTACAACACGGACATGATATGACCTGTGAACGTAAGTAATGCTGTTAATGAATCCATATCTGCTGTTGTGTTGACCTTTCTTTACTTTGATTTTATTTGAGAGGGGGAGGGAGAGATGGACAGGGAGAGGGAGAGATGGACAGGGGGAGGGAGAGATGGACAGGGGAAGGGGAGAAGGAGATGGAGACAGGGAGAGATGGACAGGGGGAGGGAGAGATGGACAGGGGGAGGGAGAGATGGACAGGGGGAGGGAGAGATGGACAGGGGGAGGGAGAGATGGACAGGGGGAGGGGAGGAGGAGATGGAGACAGGGAGAGATGGACAGGGGGAGGGAGAGATGGACAGGGGGAGGGAGAAATGGACAGGGGGAGGGGAGAAGGAGATGGAGATGGAGACAGGGAGAGATGGACAGGGGGAGGGAGAGATGGACAGGGGGAGGGGAGAAGGAGATGGAGACAGGGAGAGATGGACAGGGGGAGGGAGAGATGGACAGGGGGAGGGAGAGATGGACAGGGGGAGGGAGAGATGGACAGGGGGAGTGGGAGAGATGGACAGGGGGAGATGGACAGGGGGAGGGAGAGATGGACAGGGGGAGGGAGAGATGGACGGGGGGAGGGAGAGATGGACAGGGGGAGTGGGAGAGATGGACAGGGGGAGAAGGAGATGGAGACAGGGAGAGATGGACAGGGGGAGGGAGATAGATGGACAGGGGGAGGGAGAGAGATGGACAGGGGGAGGGAGAGATGGACAGGGGGAGGGAGAGAGATTGGGAGGGGGAGAAGGAGATGGAGACAGGGAGAGATGGACAGGGGGGGGGGTGGACAGGGGGAGTGGGAGAGATGGACAGGGGAAGGGAGAGATGGACAGGGGGAGGGAGAGATGGACAGGGGGAGAGAGAGATGGACAGGGGGAGGGAGAGAGATGGACAGGGGGAGGGAGAGATGGACAGGGGGAGGGAGAGAGATGGACAGGGGAAGGGTAGATGGACAGGGGGAGGGAGAGATGGACAGAGGGAGGGAGAGATGGACAGGGGGAGAGAGAGATGGACAGGGGGAGAGAGAGATGGACAGGGGGAGAGAGTAGATGGACAGGGGGAGGGAGAGATGGACAGGGGGAGGGAGAGAGATGGACAGGGGGAGGGAGAGATGGACAGAGGGAGGGAGAGATGGACAGGGGGAGAGAGAGATAGACAGGGGGAGAGAGAGATGGACAGGGGGAGAGAGAGATGGACAGGGGGAGAGAGTAGATGGACAGGGGGAGGGAGAGATGGACAGGGGGAGGGAGAGAGATGGACAGGGGGAGGGAGAGATGGACAGGGGGAGGGAGAGAGATTGGACAGGGGGAGGGAGGAGATGGACAGAGGGAGGGAGAGATGGACAGGGGGAGAGAGAGATGGACAGGGGGAGAGAGAGATGGACAGGGGGAGAGGGAGATGGACAGGGGGAGGGAGAGATGGACAGGGGGAGGGAGAGAGATGGACAGGGGAAGGGAGAGATGGACAGAGGGAGGGAGAGATGGACAGGGGGAGAGAGAGATGGACAGGGGGAGAGGGAGATGGACAGGGGGAGGGAGAGAGATGGACAGGGGGAGGGAGAGATGGACAGGGGAAGGGTAGATGAGACATGGGGAGGGGGAGATGGAGATGGAGACAGGGAGAGATGGACAGGGGGAGGGGGAGATGGACAGGGGGAGGGGGAGATGGGGAGTGGGAGGGAGAGATGGACAGGGGGAGGGGGAGATGGACAGGGGGAGGGGGAGATGGACAGGGGGAGGGAGAGATGGGGAGTGGGAGAGAGATGGACAGGGGGAGGGAGAGATGGACAGGGGAAGGGTAGATGGACAGGGGGAGGGAGAGATGGACAGGGGGAGGGGGAGATGGACAGGGGGAGGGGGAGATGGACAGGGGGAGGGAGAGATGGGGAGTGGGAGAGAGATGGACAGGGGGAGGGAGAGATGGACATGGGGAGAGGGAGAGAGATGGACAGGGGGAGTGGGAGATGGACAGGGGGAGGGGGAGATGGACAGGGGGAGGGGGAGATGGACAGGGGGAGGGAGAGATGGACAGGGGGAGGGAGAGATGGACAGGGGGAGTGGGAGAGATGGACAGGGGGAGGGAGAGAGATGGACAGGGGGAGAAGGAGATGGTTACAGGGTGAGATGGACAGGGGGAGGGAGAGAGATGGACAGAGGGAGGGAGAGAGATGGACAGGGGGAGGGAGAGATGGACAGGGGGAGGGAGAGAGATGTACAGGGGGAGGGAGAGATGGACAGGGGGAGGGAGAGAGATGGACAGGGGGAGGGAGAGATGGACAGGGGGAGGGAGAGATGGACAGGGGGAGTGGGAGAGAGATGGACAGGGGAGGGAGAGATGGACAGGGGGAGTGGGAGAGATGGACAGGGGGAGAGGGAGAGATGGACAGGGGGAGAAGGAGATGGAGACAGGGTGAGATGGACAGGGGGAGGGAGAGAGATGGACAGGGGGAGGGAGAGAGATGGACAGAGGGAGGGAGAGAGATGGACAGGGGGAGGGAGAGATGGACAGGGGGAGGGAGAGAGATGTACAGGGGGAGGGAGAGATGGACAGGGGGAGGGAGAGAGATGGACAGGGGGAGGGGGAGATGGACAGGGGGAGGGAGAGAGATGGACAGGGGGAGGGAGAGAGATGGACAGGGGGAGGGGGAGAGATGGACAGGGGGATGGAGAGATGGACAGGGGGAGGGAGAGATGGACAGGGGGAGGGAGAGATGGACAGGGGGAGGGAGAGATGGACAGGGGGAGGGAGAGATGGACAGGGGGAGGGAGAGAGATGGACAGGGGAGGGAGAGAGATGGACAGGGGGAGGGGGAGAGATGGACAGGGGGATGGAGAGATGGACAGGGGGAGGGAGAGATGGACAGGGGGAGGGAGAGATGGACAGGGGGATGGAGAGATGGACAGGGGGAGGGAGAGATGGACAGGGGGAGTGGGAGATGGACAGGGGGAGGATGGGGGAAGGAGAAGCGAGGAAAGGGAGAGGGGGAAGAGGTAGAAGGGGAGAAAGAGAGAGTGAAGGAGAGAGGAGAAAGAGAGAGTCAAACCGTAGCTTGGTTCTGTTCCAATATTATGATGAAGGTGACTAAATGTGTGTCCTTTCAGCTTGTGACAGCTGTGTGATTGTCCTGTTGGAGGATCTGGACAAAATTAACGACAACTTTGGCTCCGTGGCTCATCAGCTGATCAACCTGAACGCCTCCTCTATGACCTGGGCTCAGCTAAACAACCTCAGCAGATCCGTGGACAATATCTCTGTGAGTACACACACACACACACACACACACACACACACACACACACACACACACACACACACACACACACACACACACACACACACACACACACACACACACAAATACACAGTAAATGCACATACACAATATGTTTGTCTTTCTTGAACTGCATTGTGGGTTAAGGACTTGTAAGGAAGCATTTCACGGTAAGGTCTACACTTGTTGTATTTCGGGCGCATGTGACAAATAAAATTTGATTTGATTCGAAAAACACTCGTTCAATATCTGTTGACTGAGATTGACTCTGTTTCCCAGAATGCCATAGAGAACTACAACAGTACTCTGGATGAGAGCAGGAACAGAGCGGACATGTTGGAGGAGGAGATCATGACCATCGACTCAGACATCCGCGGCCTGGAAGATAAGGTGATGAAGATCTGTGACGAGCATCTCTCTGTCCACCCCTTCTCTGTTATTATTTAATCAGTTACTCAGAGACCATGACCGTCTCGGCCCACCCTTCTCTCTCGATCTACTTTTTATTCTTCTCATTTGCCTTTTTAAAAAAACGTCCATTATCCTTTCCTTTATTCACAAAAATATTTATTATTTCAATTCATAACCGTTTCAAATGTTCAAATACATACATATGTGTATCTACTTGCCATTACTCTAACATCAGCTTATTGTACTTTATGCAGTTGCGTATCCCAACAAGAATCGATGGTAAAAATGAATGACAGGTGTACTGATGTAATGTTGTCCTCCCACCAGGTGGTGGCGGTAGCAGAACAAGCAGACAGTCTGGAGAATAGCAGCAGCAACACCTATCAGAGAGCCCAGGATCTGCTCTCACACATGGAGAACATAGTAGGAGAGGTGGAAGGTAAGCTGAGAAATCTTTATGGGGGGAAACTTTCAATCTGAGTTGATGTTGTCAGTGAAGATTATTCGTTAAGAGTTCATCCCTCATTTTGTTGGATTAAAATATATCCATCAAAATATAAAACTCTGATTTTAAAGTATGTGGACACCTGCTCGTCCAACATCTCATTCCAAAATCATGGGCATTATTATGGAGTTGGTTTCCCCCCTTTGCCGCTATAACAGCCTCCACTCTTCTGGGAAGGCTTTCCACTAGATTGTGGAACATTGCTGCTTCCATTCAGCCACAAGAGCATTGGTGAGGTCGGACACTGATGTTGGGTGATTAGGCCTGGCTCGCAGTCGGCGTTTCAATTCATCCTAAAGGTGTTCGATGGGGTTGAGTTCAGGGCTCTGTGCAGGCCACTCAAGTTCTTCCACACCCACCTGGACAAACCATATCTGTATGGACCTAGTTTTGTGCACGGGGACATTGTCATGCTGAAACAGGAAAGGTCCTTCCCCAAACTGTTGCCACAAAGTTGGAAGCACAGAATCGTCTAGAATGTCATTGTATGCTGTAGCATTTAAGATTTCCCTTCACTGGAACTAAGGGGCCCGAACCGAACCATTATTCCTCCTCCACCAAACTTTACAGTTGGCACTATGCATTGGGGCAGATAGCGTTCTCCTGGCATCCGCCAAACCCAGATTTGTCCGTCAGACTGCCAGATGGTGAAGCGTGATTCATCACTCCAGAGACGGCGTTTCCGCTGCTCCAGAGTCCAATGGCGGTGAACTTTACGCCACTCCAGCCAACGCTTGACATTGCGCATGGTGATCTTAGGCTTGTGTGCGGCTGCTCGACCAGGGAAACCCATTTCATGAAGCTCCCGATGAACAGTTCTTGTGCTGACGTTACTTCTAGAGACAGTTTGGAACTCGGTAGTGAGTGTTGCAACCGAGGACAGACAAATTCTACACGCTACGCACTTCAGTATTTGGTGGTCCCGTTCTGTGAGCTTGTGTGGCCTACCACTTCCCAGTTGAGCCGTTGTTGCTCCTAGATGTTTCTACTTCACAATAACAGAACTTACAGTTGACCGGGGCAGCTCTGTCTGGGCAGAAATTTGATGAACTGACTTGTTGGAAAGGTGGCATCCTATGACGGTGCCACGTTGAAAGTCACTGAGCTCCTCAGTACGGCCATTCTACTGCCAATGTTTGTCTGTGGAGATTGCATGGCTGTGTGCTCGATTTTATACACCTGTCAGCAGCAGGGGTGGCTGAAATAGCCAAATCCCCTCATTTGAATGGGTGTCCACACACTTTTTTTACACTGCCTTCTGAAAGTATTCAGACCCCTTGACTAACATTTTGTTACATTACAGTCCCATAATGACATCGCAATACCCCATCATGACATCACAATACCCCATAATGACGTCACAATACCCCATAATGACATCGCAATACCCCATAATGACATCACAATACCCCATAATGACATCACAATACCCCATAATGACATCACAATACCCCATAATGACATCACAATACCCCATAATGACATCACAATACCCCATAATGACAAAGTAAAAACAGGTTTTTAGAACTTCATGCAAATGTGTTAAAAATAAAAAATAAAAATAAAAACCTTATTTACATAAGTATTCAGAACCTTTGCTATGAGACTCTAAATTGAGCTCAGGGTGCATCCTGTTTCCATTGATCATCCTTGAGATGTTTCTACAACTGGATTGGAGTCCACCTGTGGTACATTCAATTGATTGGACATGATTTGGAAAGGCACACACCTGTTTATATAAGGTCCCAAAGTTGACAGTGCATGTCAGAGCAAAAACCAAGCCATGAGGTCATGGCTGTTGTCCGTAGATCTCCGAGACAGGATTGTGTCGAGGCACAGATCTGGAGAAGGGTACCAAAAAATGTCTGCAGCATTGAAGGTCCACAAGAACACAGTGGCCTCCATCATTCTTAAACGGAAGACGTTTGGAACCACCAAAACTTCCTAGAGCTGGCCACCTGTTAAATAAATAAAATAAAAAATACACAAGAAGACTTGAGGCTGTAATCGCTGCTAAAGGTGCTTCAGCAAAGTACTGAATAAAGGGTTTGAATACTTATGTAAATGTGATATTTCCGTTTTTATAGTTAATAAATTAGCAAACATTTCGACAGTTTTTGCTTTGTGTGTAGATAAATAATGATAAATAATGGTTAACTAAAAAGAAATAAATAATAATGAGGGAGGAAAAAAACAATTTAATACATTTTAGAATAAGGCTGTCACGTAACAGAATTTGTAAGTTGGTGTTTTCTCTCTCTCTCTCTCTGCCTATCCAGACCTAATGCTGCAGGAGAACCGTACGGGTCTGAATGAGACGCAGGTGGAGCAGGAAGAGGACAACTTGCTTGAGAAGATGAAGCAGGTGGAGGCCATGCTGAGAGAGATGAGATTCAAGAGCTGTGTCGGACAGAAGGAGATAGCAGACAGAGAGATGTCCGAGGCTAAGAAATGTGAGTAGCGCCGAGAGAGAGACAGAGAGACAGAGAGACTGACAGAGAGAGAGAGACAGAGAGAGACAGAGAGACAGAGAGACAGAGACAGAGAGAGAGAGAGAGAGAGAGAGAGAGAGAGAGAGAGAGAGAGAGAGAGAGAGAGAGAGAGAGAGAGAGAGAGAGAGAGAGAGAGAGAGAGAGAGAGAGAGAGAGAGAGAGAGAGAGAGAGAGAGAGAGAGAGAGAGAGAGGCAGAGAGAGAGAGACAAAGAGACAGAGAGAGAGAGAGAGAGAGAAACAGAGAGAGAGAGAGAGAGAGAGAGAGAGAGAGAGAGAGAGACAGAGAGAGAGACAGAGAGACAGACACACAGAGATGTCCGAGGCTGAGAAACGTGAGTTAAACTATAGAAATAGTATTACTAGAGTGGAAATCTACATTCAAGTCAAAGATCTCTGATGGGCAGCTGGTCATATTGAGTGTTCCTACCCAGAACCTCTAGCTAGAAGATACCTGGGTTAGGACAACCTAATAATTACATGAGGAAGCTTTTGAAAATGAACAGATTCATGAGACCAACGCCATTTCCAATTAGCATCGCTGGTCCGTTTGGTTTAGAATTCTTAGGTATTTATTACAATCCTCTTTTTAACCTCTATTATCTTCAACCTAGCCCAGAACCAGGAAGTACTATTTCGCTGAGTCACATCTGAAGGAGCTGTGGTCCATGTGCACATCTGATACATCTTGCTGTTACTGCGTCGTATTCACAACCTTCTGGTCATTATTGCTAAACGTGTGTTTCTCTCCCTCTAGTGCTGGCGAAGGTGAAAGATCAGCTGGTGAGTCGTGTGGTGGACAACGAGGGCTTGGTGAAGAACATCAGGGAGCGTCTGGAGAAGTTCCATGACCAGCTGATGGACCTGAGGGACGCTCTGAACCAGGCAGTTAACAACACGGCCCTCGCCTCCGATACGAACGCTGTTAATGAGAAGAGGCTGGAGGAATGTCAGGTAACACAGACAGAGATATAGTCACACACACACACACACACACACACACACACACACACACACACAGAGGAAAGCAGTATGAGTGTTGATCATAATCAGACATCTTTTTTTGTGTACATATTCAACTCTCTTTGACCTGCAGAGTTTGAACTCATCACTGTTGTTTCTCTTCTCAGCAAAAGGTGGATGAACTGAACGGGAAGCACAAAGTAGTGGAGGATCTCCTGCAGATGGCGGAGGACGATGTGGCAACCGTCAACGACATGTTATCTATGCTGCACGACTCCAAGGAGGTGAGCCTCAACCCTCACAGAGTTTTAAAGATACAGGAGTCCCTCACATCTCACCCTCATCAGGACCGTATCGGTGTGAACACTACGGCTGTAACTATCCAAAGGGATTCAAACACAGTTTTGAAAAAAAAAACACAGTTTTGAAAAACCATTATGTCAGAAACAGTCGAAACAAAATGAGACCGTCCCTGGATGAGACAGTCCCTGGATGAGACAGTCCCTGAATGAGACCGTCCCTGGATGAGACAGTCCCTGGATGAGACAGTCCCTGGATGAGACAGTCCCTGGATGAGACAGTCCCTGGATGAGACAGTCCCTGGATGAGACAGTCCCTGGATGAGACAGTCCCTGAATGAGACAGTCCCTGGATGAGACAGTCCCTGGATGAGACAGTCCCTGAATGAGACAGTCCCTGGATGAGACAGTCCCTGGATGAGACAGTCCCCGGATGAGACAGTCCCTGGATGAGACAGTCCCTGGATGAGACAGTCCCTGGATGAGACAGTCCCTGGATGAGACAGTCCCCGGATGAGACAGTCCCCGAATGAGACAGTCCCCGGATGACACAGTCCCCGAATGAGACAGTCCCCGAATGAGACAGTCTCTGAATGAGACAGTCCCCGGATGAGACAGTCCCTAAATGAGACAGTCCCTAAATGAGACAGTCCCTAAATGAGACAGTCCCTGGATGAGACTGTCCCTGGATGAGACAGTCCCTGGAAAATCTCCAAGCAGAACTCAAGCAGTCTGATTAGAAGTCAAACATTGTACAGTAAAACCCTGATGTAAAAAGATTCCAGCCACCTAAAGTCATAGACTGTTTCTCTCTGCTACCGCACGGCAAGCGGTACCGGAGCACCAAGTCTGGGAACCAACAGGACCCTGAACAGCTTCTACCCCCAAACCATCAAACTGATTAATGACTTAGTTAAATAGTTAACCACTAACTACCCAAACTATCTGCATTGACCCCTTTTGGCACTAACTCTTTTGACTCATCACATTCCCTGCTGTTACTGTTTACTATCTATCCTGTTGTCTAGTCACTTTACCCCTACCTACAGTATACTGCTGTTACTGTCTATTATCTATCCTGTTGTCTAGTTACTTTACCCCTACCTACAGTATACTGCTGTTACTGTCTATTATCTATCCTTTACCCCTACCTACAGTATACTGCTGTTACTGTCTATTATCTATCCTGTTGTCTAGTTACTTTACCCCTACCTACAGTATACTGCTGTTACTGTCTATTATCTATCCTTTACCCCTACCTACAGTATACTGCTGCTACTGTCTATTATCTATCCTTTACCCCTACCTACAGTATACTGCTGCTACTGTCTATTATCTATCCTTTACCCCTACCTACAGTATACTGCTGTTACTGTCTATTATCTATCCTTTACCCCTACCTACAGTATACTGCTGTTACTGTCTATTATCTATCCTTTACCCCTACCTACAGTATACTGCTGTTACTGTCTATTATCTATCCTGTATCCCTACCTACAGTATACTGCTGTTACTGTCTATTATCTATCCTTTACCCCTACCTACAGTATACTGCTGTTACTGTCTATTATCTATCCTTTACCCCTACCTACAGTATACTGCTGTTACTGTCTATTATCTATCCTTTACCCCTACCTACAGTATACTGCTGTTACTGTCTATTATCTATCCTTTACCCCTACCTACAGTATACTGCTGTTACTGTCTATTATCTATCCTTTACCCCTACCTAAAGTATACTGCTGTTACTGTCTATTATCTATCCTTTACCCCTACCTACAGTATACTGCTGTTACTGTCTATTATCTATCCTTTACCCCTGCCTACAGTATACTGCTGTTACTGTCTATTATCTATGCTGTTGCCTAGTTACTTTATTCCTAGTTATATGTACATATATACCTCAATTACCTCGTACCCCTACACATCGACTCTGTACTGGTACCCCGTGTATAAAGCCATGTTATTGACCTCGTACCCCTGCACATGGACTCTGTACTGGTACCCCGTGTATAAAGCCATGTTATTGACCTCGTACCCCTTCACATGGACTCTGTACTGGTACCACCTGGCCACCCTTCATAGCCTGGTTCCTCTCTAGGTTTCTTCCTAGAATCCCGGCCTTTCTAGGGAGTTTTTCCCTTGCCACCGTGCTTCTACACCTGCATTGCTTGCTGTTTGGGGTTTTAGCCTGGGTTTCTGTACAGCACTTTGTGACATCAGCTGATGTAAGAAGGGCTTCATAAATACATTTGATTGATTGATTTGATTGACTGTGTACCCTGAGTATACTAAACATTAGGAACACCTTTTTAATCTCAAATCTCCTGCCTCCTTTAACCCCCCCCACCCCACCCCACCCCCCTCCTCTCCAGGAGTATGAGCGATTGGCCGCCCAGTTGGATGGTGCCAGGATGCCCCTGGCTGAAAAGGTGCAGACATTTGCCCCCACCCTCAGTAAGATACCCCTGGTGGAGGCAGCAGAGGAACATGCTGAACTACTCACTGAGCTGGCCAGGAACCTCTCCAGGTGAGGAGTTGGTGGATTCATCAATTGATGGATTTTTTTATAGATTTTTTGGGGGGTTGATGGATGGATATTGA
The DNA here is from genome assembly GCF_045679555.1 of Salvelinus alpinus. NCBI lineage: Eukaryota > Metazoa > Chordata > Actinopteri > Salmoniformes > Salmonidae > Salvelinus > Salvelinus alpinus. The sequence continues at coordinate 49,309,824 of NC_092102.1, read as the reverse complement.
TTGATTGATTGATTGATTGGTTGCTTTTTGGGGGGGGGGTGGATATTGATTGATTGATTGATTGATTGGTTGCTTTTTTGGGGGGGGGGGGGTGGATATTGATTAGTTGATTGATTGGTTGCTTTTTGGGGGGGGGGGGTTGATACGTTGGTTGATTGATTTATTGATTGGTTGCTTTTTGGGGGGGGGGTGGATGGTTGATACGTAGGTTGATTGATTTATTGATTGGTTGCTTTTTGGGGGGGGGATGGTTGATACGTTGGTTGATTGATTTATTGATTGGTTGCTTTTTGGGGGGGGGATGGATGGTTGATACGTTGGTTGATTGGTTTATTGATTGGTTTATTGATCTGACCTCGACTTCACACGTTTTTTCTCCTCTGTGTTGCAGTGTGATCTCCAACACCAACAAGGACGGTTTCATCCAGCGAGCGGTGAACGCGTCCCGAGCGTACTCCGACATCATCGCCGGAGTCAGAGACGCTGAGATTGCTGCCAACCAAGCTGCTGTGGACGCTCCGGAGGTACGGACAACACACACGTGAACTTATTTCCTACATGTGTGAGGACACTCTTGAGACTCACAGAAACAGCAGTACACTATACTGCGTTGGACATGTGTGAGGACACTCTTGAGACTCACAGAAACAGCAGTACACTATACTGCGTTGGACATGTGTGAGGACACTCTTGAGACTCACAGAAACAGCAGTACACTATACTGCGTTGGACATGTGTGACACCTTAACGTTGCCATAATGGGCCTGTAGGAAACTAACATACAGTATGTTTTTGTTGTGGTGTTGATGCAGTCGTTGTTGATTTGTGCAGAATGTGATGGGTCAGGACCTGGGCCAGGTAGCTGACGGTCTGAGGAATCACAGTTCTGAACTGCTACGGGAAGCTGTCACGCTGCAACAGGAGCTGAATAATGGTACTGATGCAACAAGTAGTGTTTCCTCCCACCTCAGATGAATAGAAATTGGTTTCGGTGATGAATAGAGGGGTTAGAAAATTCTGGAGACTTTCGCCCCAAATTGAAATCAGGAGGGATTTAACAGGGAGGAAACTAGGATTCCTGGGAAAACTGGGAATGAAGGTAACAAACCCCTGGGGGTGAATGCTTGTCGTTTGATGAAAACGTTATTTTATTTAATATCTTATTATTGTCTTTCTCCTGTCAGATCTGAAGCCTCGTCTCCTGGATGCCATGACTCGTCTGGATGAGGCCAAGCAGAAACACAAGACTCTACTGAAAGACCTTGAGATGGTGCAGAGTAACCTCAACTTCAGCAGAGGTAAAGGTCACACAGACACACATACACACACACACACACGTTCCAGACCATCGTCGTAAGAACAGGTCCTCAACGTATACAAGTACAAAACAAACAAATGTTACTTAAACCCAGTCCAATACTGCCTCCCTCCGACCCATACCTGTACATATTGTCCTCCAGAGGAAACGGCTAAGGTTATAGAGGGGGCGAAGGCTGCAGCGGAGGAGGCCAACAGTACAGCAGCGAAGGTAGTGGATACCCTGGCCCCTATCAAAGAGCAGGTGGACCAATGGCAGCAGCAGTACGGTGACGCCAACACCACCAATGAGGACATAAACAAGGCCTTCCTGGAGGCTAACAAGTCTGGTAGGTCTACAACCACTAGTCTGGTAGGTCTACAACCACTAGTCTGGTAGGTCTACAACCACTAGTCTGGTAGGTCTACAACCACTAGTCTGGTAGGTCTACAACCACTAGTCTGGTAGGTCTACAACCACTAGTCTGGTAGGTCTACAACCACTAGTCTGGTAGGTCTACAACCACTAGTCTGGTAGGTCTACAACCACTAGTCTGGTAGGTCTACAGCCACTAGTCTGGTAGGTCTACAACCACTAGTCTGGTAGGTCTACAACCACTAGTCTGGTAGGTCTACAACCACTAGTCTGATAGGTCTACAACCACTAGTCTGATAGGACCACTAGATACCACTAGACAGTAGGTCTGGTAGGACCACTAGATACCACTAGACAGTAGGTCTGGTAGGACCACTAGATACCACTAGACAGTAGGTCTGGTAGGACCACTAGATACCACTAGACAGTAGTTCTGGTAGGACCACTAGATACCACTAGATACCGCTAGACAGTAGGTCTGGTAGGACCACTAGATACCACTAGATACCACTAGACAGTAGGTCTGATAGGACCACTAGATACCGCTAGATACCGCTAGACAGTAGGTCTGGTAGGACCACTAGATACCACTAGATACCTCTAGACAGTAGGTCTGGTAGGACCACTAGATACCACTAGACAGTAGGTCTGGTAGGACCACTAGATACCACTAGACAGTAGGTCTGATAGGACCACTAGATACCACTAGATACCGCTAGACAGTAGATCTGGTAGGACCACTAGATACCACTAGACAGTAGGTCTGGTAGGACCACTAGATGCTACTAGATAGTAGTTCTGGTAGGACCACTAGATACCTCTAGATAGTAGTTCTGGTAGGACCACTAGATACCACTAGATAGTAGTTCTGGTAGGACCACTAGATACCACTAGACAGTAGGTCTGGTAGGACCACTAGATACCACTAGACAGTAGGTCTGGTAGGACCACTAAATACCACTAGACAGTAGGTCTGGTAGGACCACTAGATACCACTAGACAGTAGTTCTGGTAGGACCACTAGATACCACTAGACAGTAGGTCTGGTAGGACCACTAGATACCACTAGACAGTAGGTCTGGTAGGACCACTAGATACCACTAGATACCTCTAGACAGTAGTTCTGGTAGGACCACTAGATACCACTAGACAGTAGGTCTGGTAGGACCACTAGATACCACTAGATACCACTAGATACCACTAGACAGTAGTTCTGGTAGGACCACTAGATACCTCTAGACAGTAGTTCTGGTAGGACCACTAGATACCACTAGACAGTAGGTCTGGTAGGACCACTAGATACCACTAGATAGTAGATCTGGTAGGACCACTAGATACCACTAGATACCACTAGACAGTAGGTCTGGTAGGACCACTAGATACCACTAGACAGTAGGTCTGGTAGGACCACTAGATACCACTAGACAGTAGGTCTGGTAGGACCACTAGATACCTCTAGACAGTAGGTCTGGTAGGACCACTAGATACCACTAGATACCGCTAGACAGTAGATCTGGTAGGACCACTAGATACCACTAGACAGTAGGTCTGGTAGGACCACTAGATACCACTAGATACCACTAGACAGTAGTTCTGGTAGGACCACTAGATACCTCTAGACAGTAGGTCTGGTAGGACCACTAGATACCACTAGATACCGCTAGACAGTAGATCTGGTAGGACCACTAGATACCACTAGACAGTAGGTCTGGTAGGACCACTAGATACCACTAGATACCGCTAGACAGTAGATCTGGTAGGACCACTAGATACCACTAGACAGTAGGTCTGGTAGGACCACTAGATACTACTAGATAGTAGTTCTGGTAGGACCACTAGATACCTCTAGATAGTAGTTCTGGTAGGACCACTAGATACCACTAGATAGTAGTTCTGGTAGGACCACTAGATACCACTAGACAGTAGGTCTGGTAGGACCACTAGATACCACTAGACAGTAGGTCTGGTAGGACCACTAGATACCACTAGACAGTAGGTCTGGTAGGACCACTAGATACCACTAGACAGTAGTTCTGGTAGGACCACTAGATACCACTAGACAGTAGTTCTGGTAGGACCACTAGATACCACTAGATAGTAGGTCGGGTCGGACCACTAGATACCACTAGACAGTAGGTCTGGTAGGACCACTAGATACCTCTAGACAGTAGGTCTGGTAGGACCACTAGATACCACTAGATAGTAGGTCTGGTAGGACCACTAGATACCACTAGACAGTAGGTCTGGTAGGACCACTAGATACCTCTAGACAGTAGGTCTGGTAGGACCACTAGATACCACTAGACAGTAGGTCTGGTAGGACCACTAGATACCACTAGACAGTAGGTCTGGTAGGACCACTAGATACCACTAGACAGTAGGTCTGGTAGGACCACTAGATACCACTAGACAGTAGGTCTGGTAGGACCACTAGATACCACTAGACAGTAGGTCTGGTAGGACCACTAGATACCACTAGATACCACTAGACAGTAGTTCTGGTAGGACCACTAGATACCTCTAGACAGTAGTTCTGGTAGGACCACTAGATACCACTAGACAGTAGGTCTGGTAGGACCACTAGATACCACTAGATAGTAGATCTGGTAGGACCACTAGATACCACTAGATACCACTAGACAGTAGGTCTGGTAGGACCACTAGATACCACTAGACAGTAGGTCTGGTAGGACCACTAGATACCACTAGATACCACTAGACAGTAGTTCTGGTAGGACCACTAGATACCACTAGACAGTAGGTCTGGTAGGACCACTAGATACCACTAGATACCGCTAGACGGTAGATCTGGTAGGACCACTAGATACCACTAGACAGTAGGTCTGGTAGGACCACTAGATACTACTAGATAGTAGTTCTGGTAGGACCACTAGATACCTCTAGATAGTAGTTCTGGTAGGACCACTAGATACCACTAGATAGTAGTTCTGGTAGGACCACTAGATACCACTAGACAGTAGGTCTGGTAGGACCACTAGATACCACTAGACAGTAGGTCTGGTAGGACCACTAGATACCACTAGACAGTAGGTCTGGTAGGACCACTAGATACCACTAGACAGTAGTTCTGGTAGGACCACTAGATACCACTAGACAGTAGGTTCTGGTAGGACCACTAGATACCACTAGACAGTAGGTCTGGTAGGACCACTAGATACCACTAGATAGTAGGTCTGGTAGGACCACTAGATACCACTAGATACCACTAGACAGTAGGTCTGGTAGGACCACTAGATACCACTAGACAGTAGGTCTGGTAGGACCACTAGATACCTCTAGACAGTAGGTCTGGTAGGACCACTAGATACCACTAGATACCACTAGACAGTAGGTCTGGTAGGACCACCAGATACCACTAGACAGTAGTTCTGGTAGGACCACTAGATACTACTAGTAGGTTCTTTATAGTTTCACCATACAGAGGTCAAGGACTCTAGCTTGACTTCCATTTTGAATATTGCTATTTAAGCTGATTAGTATTGATTTTCATAAAGCGGTGTGTACAGACTTGCTCAATGAATAAACATTTGCTGAAGTCTGATTAAATGGGTTTAGACTGACAGAACATTTCTGTCTGTGTGTGTCTCTCCAGTGGGTATGTTGGGCGAGGCCATCCCAATACTGATGAAGAAGCTGGACAAGCTACAGAACCACTCAGCCCAGATGCCCAACATCTCAGAGAACATCCTCAGGATCAGACAGCTCATTGCAGAGGCTCGCAAGGCCGCCAGCAAAGTACGGTGGCTCATACGGGACAAAACATAACCCAGGCCCTCAATAGGAATATATGTGCTACAAATGTGTCTGTTAAATGTAGTTATTGTTTTGAATAAAGTATGAATTTTGGGTCAAAACTCAGATATTACAGAACATGTATCTACTGTGGTTACATTACGTAGGAATGTTGGACGGCGGCCATTTTATTTTCCTCTTTTCTTCTTCTCAGGTGAGCGTACCTGTCAAGTTCAACGGGACATCAGGTGTGCAGGTGCGTACCCCCAGTAACCTGGCAGACCTGGCAGCTTACACCTCCCTGAAGTTCTACATCACCCTGCCCGAGGCCTCACGCGCCCGCAGACAGGACCAACCAGACAAACAGTTTGTCTTTTACCTCGGAAACAGGGACGTAAGTATTTTATTATTATTTTTAAACTTTGTTTATTCGTTTTTTTTATTTTTATACAAATAGACGACACATATCATAAGAAAATACTAAATAAAATAATAAATACTACGTTATCGTCCAGGCACACTGTGGGACAGAGAATATTTAATATACGTTTTCTTTAAGCATTTATATACATTTATAAGCCTATACAATGACATATTCATGAAAGGATATCATTAGACAGTGTATATCATTAGACAGTGTTTATCATTAGACAGTGCCTGTATCATTACTAGTGTAGTTTTTAATGTAGTATTTTTCTATAAAACTGTATGAGAAGAATAACCATCAAATATGGAATTCTATAGTCCAGTAATAGAGTACCACAGTATGAGTCATAATACCCATAAAGCCTAGTGGTCTAAACAGGGAAATGGTTCCAATCGTTTTTTCCAACATTCATTTTTCCCGTAGGGAATTTTAGAAACACTTAAATCAAGGGCTGTGTTTCATGTAGGTTTACCCTGGCGTGACGTTTTGATAACCGTGTAAATCTCTCTAGGACAAGGTGACTTTTATCAATATAGTCACCTGTATCCCCCCCCCCCCCCCAAAAAAAAATGAAATGCTAATTAGCTGCTAATGTGGCTATCATAAAGAACTACAAATACCATGATGATCTGGACGAGAATGCCAATCGAGGAAAAGATAAGAATCTCTGGATGAACTATCTAATGCTAGCTAAATGTAGCAATGAATAAATTAGCGACATTTCTTTACCTGTTAGCAAAGGTGTCAGCTAGAGATGACATGCAGGAGCATGCTGGGATTTGTAGTCTTGCATGATGTCTACTTTGACGCTAATTAGCATTTTCGAATCAGAGTAAATAGTGGCGAATACATTGATAAAAGTCACCTTGTCCGAGAGAGATTTACATGCTTATCAAAACGTCACGCCAGGGTAAACCTATATGAAAAACAGCCCTTATTTTAACTGTTTCTAAAATCCCTTATGGGAAAAAATGAATGGTGGAAAAACAATTGGAACCGTTTCCCTGTTTGATCGCTAGGTATTATGGGTATTATGACACCTCCACTGTTGGGCTCTATGATAATGCGTTTCCTGTTTCCTGTCTGTAGTCCAGTAATGATAATGCGTTTCCTGTTTCCTGTCTGTAGTCCAGTAAGGAGTTCCTGGGCATGATGCTGGAGGGGCGGAGACTGCACTGGCTGTTCAACGTGGGTGGAGACACGGCTGAGGTGGAGATGCAGGAGGATGTCCAAACAGATGGCGACTTCAACAACGTGGTCCTGGAAAGGTAACTACTGCCACTGTCATTGGCTGGATTTGTTGTCACTCAAGGAACCCAATGTCTTCACCATTAGACCAAGAGGGCGACAATTGGCCTTTCAAGTCTCAGGGAGGCTATATCATCACGAGAGGGCCATTCCAAATCATCTCAGCTACACTATCTGTCATTATCACCACCACCATCACCATGTTAACCTGCCATCTCTCTCTCTCTCTCTCTCTCTATCTCTCTCTATCTCTCTCTCTCTCTCTCTCTCTCTCTCTCTCTCTCTCTCTCTCTCTCTCTCTCTCTCTCTCTCTCTCTCTCTCTCTCTCTCTCTCTCTCTCTCTCTCTTTCTCTCTATAGGATCCTTCAGTACGGTCAGATGTCCATGTCTTCAGAGCTCAGTGAGGCCAGGATGACCAAGGCTCTGGTGGAGGCAGGAGGGGATAGTGGACTGCTCAACCTCCAGACTGAAGAGACTGTGTTCTACGTGGGAGGATACCCTGACACGTTCACGGTGAGAGTGACCTGTGGTTGGAGGGATAGACAGTGGTTATACCAAACACACAGGAGATCTAGCTATAGTTTTCTCCCTTATGTATCGAATGTTAGTAACTTATAGATATTATAGATTTCCTATCTCAGCCCCCTCAGTAACCCATACCTCTCTCTGCCTTCTCTCAGCCCCCTCAGTAACCCATATCTCTGTCTACCTTTTCTCAGCCCCCTCAGTAACCCATATCTCTGTCTACCTTCTCTCAGCCCCCTCACTAACCCATATCTCTGTCTACCTTCTCTCAGCCCCCTCACTAACCCATATCTCTCTCTGCCTTCTCTCAGCCCCCTCAATAACCCATATCTCTCTCTGCCTTCTCTCAGCCCCCTCAGTAACCCATATCTCTCTCTGCCTTATCTCAGCCCCCTCAGTAACCCATATCTCTCTCTACCTTCTCTCAGCCCCCTCAGTAACATATCTTCCTCTCTGTTCTTCTCTCAGCCCCCTCAGTAACCCATATCTCTCTCTACCTTCTCTCAGCCCCCTCAGTAACATATCTTCCTCTCTGTTCTTCTCTCAGCCCCCTCAGTAACCCATATCTCTCTCTACCTTCTCTCAGCCCCCTCAGTAACCCATATCTCTCTCTACCTTCTCTCAGCCCCCTCACTAACCCATATCTCTCTCTCTGCCTTCTCTCAGCCCCCTCAGTAACCCATATCTCTCTCTACCTTCTCTCAGCCCCCTCAGTAACCCATATCTCTCTCTACCTTCTCTCAGCCCCCTCAGTAACCCATATCTCTCTCTACCTTCTCTCAGCCCCCTCACTAACCCATATCTCTCTCTACCTTCTCTCAGCCCCCTCAATAACCCATATCTCTGTCTGCCTTCTCTCAGCCCCCTCACTAACCCATATCTCTCTCTACCTTCTCTCAGCCCCCTCAGTAACCCATATCTCTCTCTACCTTCTCTCAGCCCCCTCAGTAACATATCTTCCTCTCTGTTCTTCTCTCAGCCCCCTCAGTAACCCATATCTCTCTCTGCCTTCTCTCAGCCCCCTCAGTAACCCATATCTCTGTCTGCCTTCTCTCAGCCCCCTCAGTAACATATCTTCCTCTCTGTTCTTCTCTCAGCCCACTCAGTAACCCATATCTCTCTCTACCTTCTCTCAGCCCCCTCAGTAACCCATATCTCTCTCTACCTTCTCTCAGCCCCCTCAGTAACATATCTTCCTCTCTGTTCTTCTCTCAGCCCCCTCAGTAACCCATATCTCTCTCTACCTTCTCTCAGCCCCCTCAGTAACCCATATCTCTCTCTACCTTCTCTCAGCCCCCTCAGTAACATATCTTCCTCTCTGTTCTTCTCTCAGCCCCCTCAGTAACCCATATCTCTCTCTACCTTCTCTCAGCCCCCTCAGTAACATATCTTCCTCTCTGTTCTTCTCTCAGCCCCCTCTCCAGCTCCAGCTGCCCAATCTCAAGGGCTGTATTGAGCTGGAGACCCTGAATGAGGAGGTGCTCAGTCTCTATAACTTTGAGAACATCTTCCAACTCAACACCACCGAGGAGAAACCATGTGGAAGGTGGGACCACTAGAAGACCGCTACGTCTTATCTCTGTGGCTGGAGCGCTCAGCACTGAATACTAACATGAGCCACATCCACCATGTGGACTGCATCTGGGAGCTATAGTGTCCATCCCCTATAAACCATCATGTGTTGACTACTACATCTGGGATCTATAGTGTCCATCCCCCTATAAACCATCATGTGTTGACTCCTACATCTGGGAGCTATAGTGTCCGTCCCCTATAAACCATCATGTGTTGACTCCTACATCTGGGAGCTATAGTGTCCATCCCCTATAAACCATCATGTGTTGACTACTACATCTGGGAGCTATAGTGTCCATCCCCCTATAAACCATCATGTGTTGACTCCTACATCTGGGATCTATAGTGTCCGTCCACTATAAACCATCATGTGTTGACTCCTACATCTGGGAGCTATAGTGTCCATCCCCTATAAACCATCATGTGTTGACTCCTACATCTGGGATCTATAGTGTCCATCCCCTATAAACCATCATGTGTTGACTCCTACATCTGGGAGCTATAGTGTCCGTCCCCTATAAACCATCATGTGTTGACTCCTACATCTGGGAGCTATAGTGTCCATCCCCTATAAACCATCATGTGTTGACTACTACATCTGGGAGCTATAGTGTCCATCCCCCTATAAACCATCATGTGTTGACTCCTACATCTGGGATCTATAGTGTCCATCCCCTATAAACCATCATGTGTTGACTCCTACATCTGGGAGCTATAGTGTCCATCCCCCTATAAACCATCATGTGTTGACTCCTACATCTGGGAGCTATAGTGTCCATCCCCTATAAACCATCATGTGTTGACTACTACATCTGGGAGCTATAGTGTCCATCCCCCTATAAACCATCATGTGTTGACTCCTACATCTGGGATCTATAGTGTCCATCCCCTATAAACCATCATGTGTTGACTACTACATCTGGGATCTATAGTGTCCATCCCCTATAAACCATCATGTGTTGACTCCTACATCTGGGATCTATAGTGTCCGTCCCCTATAAACCATAATGTGTTGACTCCTACATCTGGGAGCTATAGTGTCCATCCCCTATAAACCATCATGTGTTGACTCCTACATCTGGGATCTATAGTGTCCATCCCCTATAAACCATCATGTGTTGACTCCTACATCTGGGAGCTATAGTGTCCATCCCCTATAAACCATCATGTGTTGACTCCTACATCTGGGATCTATAGTGTCCGTCCCCTATAAACCATCATGTGTTGACTCCTACATCTGGGATCTATAGTGTCCATCCCCTATAAACCATCATGTGTTGACTACTACATCTGGGATCTATAGTGTCCGTCCCCTATAAACCATCATGTGTTGACTCCTACATCTGGGATCTATAGTGTCCGTCCCCTATAAACCATCATGTGTTGACTCCTACATCTGGGATCTATAGTGTCCGTCCCCTATAAACCATCATGTGTTGACTCCTACATCTGGGATCTATAGTGTCCGTCCCCTATAAACCATCATGTGTTGACTCCTACATCTGGGATCTATAGTGTCCGTCCCCTATAAACCATCATGTGTTGACTACTACATCTGGGATCTATAGTGTCCGTCCCCTATAAACCATCATGTGTTGACTCCTACATCTGGGATCTATAGTGTCCGTCCCCTATAAACCATCATGTGTTGACTCCTACATCTGGGATCTATAGTGTCCGTCCCCTATAAACCATCATGTGTTGACTCCTACATCTGGGATCTATAGTGTCCATCCCCTATAAACCATCATGTGTTGACTCCTACATCTGGGAGCTATAGTGTCCGTCCCCTATAAACCATCATGTGTTGACTCCTACATCTGGGAGCTATAGTGCCCATCCCCTACAAAAAGCCGATCTTATAATTTGCTGTCTACACTCTTAGAAAAAAGGGTTTCAAAAGCGTTCTTCAGCTGTCCCCATAGGAGAAACCTTTTGGGTTCCTGGTAGAACCCTTTTGAGTTCCAGGTAGAACCCTTTTGGGTTCCAGGTAGAACCCTTTTGGGTTCTTGGTAGAACCCTTTTGAGTTCCAGGTAGAACCCTTTTGGGTTCCTGGTAGAACCCTCTGTGGAAAGGGTTCTACATGGAACCAACGGCAGTTCTTTAAAGGGTTCTCCTACGGGGACAGCCGAAGAACCCAGTTAGGTTTTAGAGAGCACCTTCTTTTCAAAGGAGTGTACGGTTTAGTTCACAGTCAGGTAGCAAAACCAAGGTACAACGTTGTCTATGAATATTGTGATATTGTTTTGCCGTGTTAGTGACGTGTGTTTCCTTGTTGGTCAGAGCGAAGCCGGTGTTGACACAGCAGTGGGTGAATGACGCGGCCTACTTTGACGGGACGGGTTATGCTGAGGTCACCTTCAAGGAGGATGCGGGGAAGATGCAGCGCTTTGAACAGGAAGTTAAACTCATAAGTCACAACGGCATCCTGCTCATGCTCCTCAGCCAGGTCAGAGGTCACACTACTACTGCTGCTGCGGTTTAAGTCTCAAGATGACTGTACTGGCATGAAAATATATATTGTCAGTGTTTAACACTGGAGAGGATGTGACGAACTGTCCCGAAGTGGAAAACTGTCCTAGACACACAGTACTGCTGTATCCCATAGACTGTTAACACTCTTAGTATCATACTATATGTCACGTTCGTCGTAGTGAGGAGACCAAGACAAGACAAGAACACACCTATACCCACCCTGACCCAAAATACTACAGAAAACAGAGATAACTTAGGTCAGGGCGTGACACTACAATGCAACTGCTGACTGTTAACACTCCTCTACAAAACATTGTTTTGGGTCCTGATTTACTTGGATCCTGCCCATCATGGATTTAAAACATGTGGAATGGTGTAACCATTGTCATCGTTAAATACCAAGTGGTGGAGAAAAGTACCCAACTGTCAAACCTGAGTAAAAGTAAAGATACCTTTTAATAGAAAATGACTCAAGTAAAAGTGAAAGTTACTCAGTAAAATACTACTTGAGTAAAAGTCTAAAAGTATTTGGTTTTAAAAATACTTAAGTATCAAAGGTAAAGGGATAAATCATTTCAAATTCCTTATATTAAGCAAACCAGATGAAACCATTTTCTTGCTTTTGTACCTTTGTTTAACTAGGCAAGTCAGTTAAGGACAAATTCTTATTTATAATGACGGTGTACCCCGGCCAAATCCAGACGACGCTGGGCCAATTGATACCTTGTTGGTTCCTGTTTTAACTGTCTGTGTGTATTGATACCCTGTTGGTTCCTGTTTTAACCTGTCTGTGTGTATTGATACGCTGTTGGTTCCTGTTTTAACTGTCTGTGTGTATTGATACCCTGTTGGTTCCTGTTTTAACCTGTCTGTGTATTGATACCCTGTTGGTTCCTGTTTTAACCTGTCTGTGTGTATTGATACGCTGTTGGTTCCTGTTTGAACCTGTCTGTGTGTATTGATACCCTGTTGGTGTCCTGTTTTAACCTGTCTGTGTATTTGACCCCATCAGGAGAAGTTCCTGAGCTTGGCGGTGCGTCAGGGACGTCTCAGGGTCTACTATGACGTCACTGGTTCTCTACAGGAGCTGGAGCCTAAAGACCCAGACTCCCCTTACCTCAAGATCAGCGACGCTGACCCCAAATCTGTAAGGAACATTCAACTGTTGCCTTAAGTTTATACAGTACATTATACTGTAGCTGGTGTTAAAGACTGATCCCAAATCTGTAAGGAACATTCAACTGTTGCCTTAAGTTTATACAGTACATTATACTGTAGCTAGTGTTAAAGACTGATCCCAAATCTGTAAGAAACATTCAATTGTAACATGCAGTAGGATACATACAGTATAATACATACAGTATGATACATGCAGTATAATACATACAGTATGATACATACAGTAGAATACATACAGTATGATACATACAGTATGATACATACAGTAGAATACATACAGTATGATACATACAGTATGATACATACAGTAGAATACATACAGTATGATACATACAGTATGATACATACAGTAGAATACATGCAGTAGAATACACGCAGTATGATACATACAGTATAATACAGAAGAATACATACAGTATAATACATACAGTATGATACATGCATTATAATACACACAGAATTCATTGTCTTTGGACAAAAAGTAGTAAGTAGGTATTGTGGTGGTGTGATGAGGAAGTTTGCAGGAAGTAAGTAGGTATTGTGGTGGTGTGATGAGGAAGTTTGCAGGAAGTAAGTAAGTATTGTGGTGGTGTGATGAGGAAGTTTGCAGGAAGTAAGTAGGTATTGTGGTGGTGTGATGAGGAAGTTTGCAGGAAGTAAGTAGGTATTGTGGTGGTGTGATGAGGAAGTTTGCAGGAAGTAAGTAGGTATTGTGGTGGTGTGATGAGGAAGTTTGCAGGAAGTTTCTGAACCTCAAGACATTTTCTCCTGGAAGATTAAAAGCTTTTTTTTGCAGTGGGCTAAATCAGGGCTAAATCAGGGCTAAATCAGGGCTAAATCAGGGCTAAATCAGGGCCACACAGAGATTTTCTTGGTAGTTTTTAACAAATGTACTTTGAAACAAAAGTATCCACCTCACACACGTGGTTATGTCCTTAAAGAAAGAAGAGACCTGTACCATGTCAGATATAAAGTTGAAATGTAGTACAATTTGAGTTTGCATCCCAATATTACACTTTATATACATCACAGAAGACTGAAATATAACAAAACTGTTTGACATAGAAAACACCAGATTTTGAGGCATTTAAAACAAAAATAATATTTATATAAACTATGAAAAATATGAATAACATTCCACCCATGGGCCCACTAGAGGACGCTTTGGTCGTTCGTTCTGCAGGTTGTAAAATGGCGTGTTTGTGTTCCTGTGTAGTTGGAGATCATTATCCTCCTGTACGATACGACCACACGTGTTGTGGTGAGGAACAACCGACAAAACCTGTTCAACTACGTCTTCGCTACGCCCCTGCCGCGCTTCGAAGGCAGCTACTACCTGGCCGGAGTCCCAGAGGACAAGATGCCTGAGAAGTGAGCCACATACACACACAGACACACACACACACACACACACACACACACACACACACACACACACACACACACACACACACACACACACACACACACACACACACACACACACACACACACACACACACACAGGAAAGACATTTCCAAGTATGAAACAGTATTTGACTGCAGTATGTTCATATATTTTTCTCCCTGTATCCAGCCTGAAGGCCCTGTTTCCTCGTCAGGGATCTCTTAAAGGCTGTTTCAGGAACATCAAGGCCATGAACTCTCACATCGACCTGAAGAGAATGAGCAGCTCTGGGGTCAGCTACGGCTGTGCCAATGACTTACTGGTTAGTATATATACACACACATGTATATAACAACTGGTCTGGGGTCAGCTACGGCTGTGCCAACGACTTAACTGGTTAGTATATACACACACATGTATATAAGAACTGGTCTGGGGTCAGCTACGGCTGTGCCAATGACTTACTGGTTAGTATATATACACACACATGTATATAACAACTGGTCTGGGGTCAGCTACGGCTGTGCCAACGACTTAACTGGTTAGTATATATACACACACATGTATATAACAACTGGTCTGGGGTCAGCTACGGCTGTGCCAACGACTTAACTGGTTAGTATATATACACACACATGTATATAACAACTGGTCTGGGGTCAGCTACGGCTGTGCCAATGACTTACTGGTTAGTATATACACACACACATGTATATAACAACTGGTCTGGGGTCAGCTACGGCTGTGCCAACGACTTAACTGGTTAGTATATATACACACACATGTATATAACAACTGGTCTGGGGTCAGCTACGGCTGTGCCAACGACTTAACTGGTTAGTATATATATACACACACATGTATATAACAACTGGTCTGGGGTCAGCTACGGCTGTGCCAATGACTTACTGGTTAGTATATACACACACACATGTATATAACAACTGGTCTGGGGTCAGCTACGGCTGTGCCAACGACTTAACTGGTTAGTATATATACACACACATGTATATAACAACTGGTCTGGGGTCAGCTACGGCTGTGCCAACGACTTAACTGGTTAGTATATATATACACACACATGTATATAACAACTGGTCTGGGGTCAGCTACGGCTGTGCCAATGACTTACTGGTTAGTATATATACCCACACATATATATAACAACTGGTCTGGGGTCAGCTACGGCTGTGCCAACGACTTAACTGGTTAGTATATATACACACACATGTATATAACAACTGGTCTGGGGTCAGCTACGGCTGTGCCAACGACTTAACTGGTTAGTATATATATACACACACATATATATAACAACTGGTCTGGGGTCAGCTACGGCTGTGCCAACGACTTAACTGGTTAGTATATATATACACACACATGTATATAACAACTGGTCTGGGGTCAGCTACGGCTGTGCCAACGACTTAACTGGTTAGTATATATATACACACACATATATATAACAACTGGTCTGGGGTCAGCTACGGCTGTGCCAACGACTTAACTGGTTAGTATATATATACACACACATGTATATAACAACTGGTCTGGGGTCAGCTACGGCTGTGCCAACGACTTAACTGGTTAGTATATATATACACACACATATATATAACAACTGGTCTGGGGTCAGCTACGGCTGTGCCAACGACTTACTGGTTAGTATACTGTAAGTTATGGGCAGATCTGGGGTCAGCTACGGCTGTGCCAACGACTTAACTGGTTAGTATATATATACACACACATATATATAACAACTGGTCTGGGGTCAGCTACGGCTGTGCCAACGACTTACTGGTTAGTATACTGTAAGTTATGGGCAGATCTGGGGTCAGCTACAGCTGTGCCAGAAATCTGCTGGTGAGCATTGAGAGCACCAAGATTAGCTGTCCTTTTAGTCACGTTGATGAGATGCCAATGGCCATTTTAATTCTGTGCTCTCTCTGTGTGTCAGGTGGCTCGCGAGGCCCACTTCTCAGGCCAGAGTTACCTGGACTTGTCTCCAGACAGCATTCCTGGTCTCAGGAACAACTTCTACGCCGGCTTCGGCTTCCGCACAGACCAGAAGAACGGACTCATGTTCTACCACCAGGCCCAGGTACTGCTCGCATTCTCTCTGCTCTCTCTCTCTCTCTGTCCTTCTCTCTCTCTCTCTCTGTCCTTCTCTCTGTCTCTCTCTCTCTCTCTCTCTCTCTCTCTCTCTCTGTCCTTCTCTCTGCTCTCTCTCTCTCTCTCTCTGTCCTTCTCTCTCTCTCTCAATTCAATTCAATTCAATTCAAGGGGCTTTATTGGCATGGGAAACATGTGTTAACATTGCCAAAGCAAGTGAGGTAGAGTGAAAAAAGTGAAATAAACAATAAACATTAACAGTAAACATTACACATACAGAAGTTTCAAAACAATAAAGACATTACAAATGTCATATTATATAGATACAGTGTTGTAACAATGTACAAATGGTTAAAGTACACAAGTACACAGTCTCTCTCTCTCTCTCTCTCTCTCTCTCTCTCTCTCTCTCTCTCTCTCTCTCTCTCTCTCTCTCTCTCTCTCTCTCTCTCTCTCTCTCTCTCTCTCTCTCTCTCTCTCTCTCTCTCTCTCTCTCTCTCTCTCTCTCTCTCTCTCTCTCTCTCTCTCTCTCTCTCTCTCTCTCTCTCTCTCTCTCTCTCTCTCTCTCTCTCTCTCTCTCTCTCTGTCCCCTACTCTGTCCTGCTCTCTCTCTCTCTCTCTCTGTCCTTCTCTCTGTCTCTCTCTCTCTCTCCCTCTCTCTCTCTCTCTCTCTGTCTCTCTATCTCTCTCTCTCTCTGTCTCTCTCTCTGTCTCTCTCTCTGTCTTTCTCTCTGTCTATCTCTCTCTCTCTCTCTCTCTCTCTCTCTGTCTCTCTCTCTCTCTCTCTCTCTCAATTTCAATTCAATTTGCTTTATTGGCATGACGTAACAATGTACATATTGCCAAAGCTTATTTTGGATATTTACAATATAAAAATAAAAATGAGAATCAAAATTGTCAACGGGACAACAGTAACAACAATAACCAAGTGTCAAAATAACCATACATTCAACAATAACAATAAGCATACAGTAGAGGACATGTGCAGGTTGATTGGTCTGTCAGACACTGTCCCTCAACTTATGTCAGGCAGCAATGTAGTGCGCTGCCAACCCACAGCTCTCTGCGTCCTCCCCCAACAGGACGGGTAGCCTATTCTCATCAGAGAGGTCTTTACCTTGAATAAGGGTTTCAAATTTGGGGAAATGACAAATTGTTATATATTTTTTTGACATTTTGTCAGGAAATGCAGCTCCGTCTCAGGTTCTGCTGTTGTGCAGTGGTTGCACAGCCTTTCCTCTACAGGGAGCCAGGTTTTCCTGTGTCTACCCTTCTCAAAGGCAAGGCTGTACTCACTGAGCCTGTACTTTGACAAGGTTTTTCTATTGTTTTGATCAGTAACCATAGTCAAATAGTTAGCCACGGTGTACTGTCGATTTAGGGACAGATAGCACTGCATTTTGCTTTGTATTTGTGCTTGTGTTTCCCAATAAGCAATGTAGTTTTGTTTTGACTGTGTTGTAATTTGGTTTATTCTGATTGATTGGATGTTCTGGTCCTGAGGCTTCAGTGTGTTAGTAGAAAAGGTTTGTGAACTCAGCCCCAGGACCAGCTGGATGAGGGGACTGAGGCTTCAGTGTGTTAGTAGGACAGGTTAGTGAACTCAGCCCCAGGACCAGCTGGATGAGGGGACTGAGGCTTCAGTGTGTTAGTAGAACAGGTTAGTGAACTCAGCCCCAGGACCAGCTGGATGAGGGGACTGAGGCTTCAGTGTGTTAGTAGGACAGGTTAGTGAACTCAGCCCCAGGACCAGCTGGATGAGGGGACTGAGGCTTCAGTGTGTTAGTAGAACAGGTTTGTGAACTCAGCCCCAGGACCAGCTGGATGAGGGGACTGAGGCTTCAGTGTGTTAGTAGGACAGGTTAGTGAACTCAGCCCCAGGACCAGCTGGATGAGGGGACTGAGGCTTCAGTGTGTTAGTAGAACAGGTTAGTGAACTCAGCCCCAGGACCAGCTGGATGAGGGGACTGAGGCTTCAGTGTGTTAGTAGAACAGGTTAGTGAACTCAGCCCCAGGACCAGCTGGATGAGGGGACTGAGGCTTCAGTGTGTTAGTAGAACAGGTTAGTGAACTCAGCCCCAGGACCAGCTGGATGAGGGGACTGAGGCTTCAGTGTGTTAGTAGGACAGGTTAGTGAACTCAGCCCCAGGACCAGCTGGATGAGGGGACTGAGGCTTCAGTGTGTTAGTAGAACAGGTTAGTGAACTCAGCCCCAGGACCAGCTGGATGAGGGGACTGAGGCTTCAGTGTGTTAGTAGGACAGGTTAGTGAACTCAGCCCCAGGACCAGCTGGATGAGGGGACTGAGGCTTCAGTGTGTTAGTAGAACAGGTTAGTGAACTCAGCCCCAGGACCAGCTGGATGAGGGGACTGAGGCTTCAGTGTGTTAGTAGAACAGGTTAGTGAACTCAGCCCCAGGACCAGCTGGATGAGGGGACTGAGGCTTCAGTGTGTTAGTAGGACAGGTTAGTGAACTCAGCCCCAGGACCAGCTGGATGAGGGGACTGAGGCTTCAGTGTGTTAGTAGGACAGGTTAGTGAACTCAGCCCCAGGACCAGCTGGATGAGGGGACTCTTTTCTTTGCTCAGCTCTTGGCATTGCAGGGCTTGGTAATGATATGAGAGGTGATCACTGTATTTTAGATGTTTCCAAAACTGAATTGCTCTTTTTTGAGTTTTTATTATTTGTGGATATTGGCCTAATTCTGCCATGCATGCATTGTTTGTAGTTTTCCTCTGGACATGTAGGAGAATCTTACAGAACTCTGCATGCAGGGTTTCAATGTGGTGTTTGTCTCATTTGATGAAATCTTGTTTTGCAAGTGGACCCCACACCTCGCTACCATAAAGTGCAATTGGTTCAATGACATATTCAATTAGTTTTAGCCAAATTTTAATAGGTATTTCTTTTTACTCTCTGTCCTTCTCTCTGTCTCTCTCTCTGTCCTTCTTGTGCTCTCTCTCTCTGTCTCTCTCGCTCTCTGTTCTCTCTCTCTGTCTCTCTGTCTGTCTGTCTCTCTCTCTGTCTGTCTCTGTGTCTCTCTCTGTCTCTCTGTCTCTCTCTGTCTCTCTCCCTGTTCTCTCTCTGTCTCTCTCTGTCTCTCTGTTCTCTCTCTGTCTCTCTCTGTTCTCTCTCTCTCTATCTGGTGTTCTCTCATCAGGACGGTGTGTGATGTAATGTGTTGTCTCATCAGGACGGAGTGTGTGATGTAATGTGTTGTCTCATCAGGACGGTGTGTGATGTAATGTGTTGTCTCATCAGGACGGTGTGTGTGATGTAATGTGTTGTCTCATCAGGACGGTGTGTGATGTAATGTGTTGTCTCATCAGGACGGTGTGTGTGATGTAATGTGTTGTCTCATCAGGACGGTGTGTGATGTAATGTGTTCTCTCATCAGGACGGAGTGTGTGATGTAATGTGTTGTCTCATCAGGACGGTGTGTGATGTAATGTGTTGTCTCATCAGGACGGTGTGTGTGATGTAATGTGTTGTCTCATCAGGACGGTGATGTAATGTGTTGTCTCATCAGGACGGTGTGTGATGTAATGTGTTGTCTCATCAGGACGGTGTGTGTGATGTAATGTGTTGTCTCATCAGGACGGTGTGTGATGTAATGTGTTGTCTCATCAGGACGGTGTGTGTGATGTAATGTGTTGTCTCATCAGGACGGTGATGTAATGTGTTGTCTCATCAGGACGGTGTGTGATGTAATGTGTTGTCTCATCAGGACGGTGTGTGATGTAATGTGTTGTCTCATCAGGACGGTGATGTAATGTGTTGTCTCATCAGGACAGTGTGTGATGTAATGTGTTGTCTCATCAGGACGGTGTGTGATGTAATGTGTTGTCTCATCAGGACGGTGATGTAATGTGTTGTCTCATCAGGACGGTGTGTGTCAGGTGTTCCTGGATAAGGGTCATGTGGTAGTGAAGGCGGCTGACAGCGAGGTGAAGACTCAGAAGACCTACAACGATGACAACGATCATTATTTAACTCTGTACAGCAACAACAACGGGTAGGATTTACCATCCACCAACTAAATGATTAAAATGTACCACTGATCTCTTGAGTTGACTAAGGCGAATTCAACATACATTATAGTCCTACATTAGTTAGTTACTGTAGCTGTAGAATCTCAATTAAACCCCTGCCCATGTGACATGTTGTGGTGGTCTGTGTGTCTGTAGGTTACGTCTGTATGTGGATGACGTCCTGGAGAAGGCTGGGGATACTGGTGGTGGAGGGGCCAGCAGCCATGCGGTGCTACTACCTGGAGGGGTCTACCTGGGAGGAACACCTGACAACAGCCTCAACAACCTCACCGGCTGTCTTAGCAACCTGTTCATCAAGAGGCTAGTAACCTTACCGGTTGTCGTAGTAACCTTACCGGTTGTCTTGGCAACCTGTTCATCAAGAGGCTAGTAACCTTACCGGTTGTCGTAGTAACCTTACCGGTTGTCTTGGCAACCTGTTCATCAAGAGGCTAGTAACCTTACCGATTGTCGTAGTAACCTTACCGGTTGTCGTAGTAACCTTATCGGTTGTCTTAGCAACCTTAGCAACTGTCTTAGCAACCTTAGCGGCTGTCACAGCAACCTTACCGGCTGCCACAGTAACCTTACCGGCTGCCATAGTAACCTTACCGGCTGCCATAGCAACCTTACCGGCTGCCATAGCAACCTTACCGGCTGTCTTAGCAACCAGTTAATCAAGAGGTGAACAAAATATGGGGTTAAGAGCACAGGAATAGACCGAGCAGAGAAAATAGGGAGGTGTGGAGGAGATTCAGAGATGAATATGTTGCTACTACGACTACTAGATTAGAAGCTAATTTTCTAAGACTAGATGTGATATACCGCTGTGTGTTGGACTATAACTGTAACTGTAGCCCATGACAACGGGCACACAACACTATAAGGACTGTAACGTTACTCCACAGAGACAAGCCTTCTCAGATGGTGATGAACCTGATCAATGCGAAGGAGAACGTCGACGTTCCTCTAGACTGTCCCGCTGCCAAGAAACCTCAGCAGATCCTGGCCACACTCCCACGCCAGAAGAGGCCTAAGGTACCTGATCTGACAATATCATATTCACTCTGTATTGAGTGGGTTGACCTGACACCATAGAGAAATACAGTATATTACTGTAATATATCATATTCACTCTGTATTGAGTGGGTTGACCTGACACCATATAGAAATACAGTATATTACTGTAATATATCATATTCACTCTGTATTGAGTGGGTTGACCTGACACCATAGAGATATACAGTATATTACTGTAATATATCATATTCACTCTGTATCGAGTGGGTTGACCTGACACCATAGAGATATACAGTATATTACTGTAATATATCATATTCACTCTGTATCGAGTGGGTTGACCTGACACCATAGAGATATACAGTATATTACTGTAATATATCATATTCACTCTGTATTGAGTGGGTTGACCTGACAACATAGAGAAATACAGTATATTACTGTAATATATCATATTCACTCTGTATTGAGTGGGTTGAACTGACACCATAGAGATATACAGTATATTACTGTAATATATCATATTCACTCTGTATTGAGTGGGTTGACCTGACACCATAGAGATATACAGTATATTACTGTAATATATCATATTCACTCTGTATTGAGTGGGTTGACCTGACACCATAGAGATATACAGTATATTACTGTAATATATCATATTCACTCTGTATTGAGTGGGTTGACCTGACACCATAGAGATATACAGTATATTACTGTAATATATCATATTCACTCTGTATTGAGTGGGTTAACCTGACAACATAGAGAGATATACAGTATATTACTGTAATATATCATATTCACTCTGTATTGAGTGGGTTGACCTGACACCATAGAGAAATACAGTATATTACTGTAATATATCATATTCACTCTGTATTGAGTGGGTTAACCTGACAACATAGAGAGATATACAGTATATTACTGTAATATATCATATTCACTCTGTATTGAGTGGGTTGACCTGACACCATAGAGAAATACAGTATATTACTGTAATATATCATATTCACTCTGTATTGAGTGGGTTGACCTGACACCATAGAGAAATACAGTATATTATATAGCATCTGTTTGTGTATGAATAGCTGTCTGTGTGTACGCATGTGTCTTAGTCTCCAATGGTGATGTTCACCTCACAATTAGTCTCCATCACATTTTCAGCGTCTAACTTTCATATACACCGGCTCGTCGAACATCTCATTCCAAAATCATGGGCATTAATATGGAGTTGGTCCCCCCCTTTGCTGCTATAACAGCCTCCAGTCTTCTGGGAAGGATTTCCACTAGATGTTGGAACATTGTAGGGTTAAGATTTCCCTTCACTGGATCTAAGGGGCCCGAATCATGAAAAACAGCCCCAGACCATTATTCCTCCTCCACCAAACTTTACAGTTGCCACTATGCATTGGGGCAGGTAGCGTTGAAAGTCACTGAGCTCTTCAGTACGGGCCATTTTACTGCCAGTTTTTTGTCTATGGATAATGCAGGGCTGTGTGCTCGATTTTATACACCTGTCAGAAATGGATGTGGGTGAAATAGCCGAATCCACTAATTTGAAGGGGTGTCCACATACTTTAGACCATGTAGTGTATCAGTGGATGAATAACTCTCTATCTGCCCTTTGACCTGGTCCTTTACAACTCACTCTGATATTCTCTCTTTCCCCCTCCCTCCCTCCCTCCGTCCCTCCCGCCCGCCCTCCCTCCCTCCCTCCCTCCCTCCCTCCCTCCCTCCCTCCCTCCCCCCCTCCCTCCCTCCTCCCTCCGTCCCTCCTCCCTCCCTCCCTCCCTCCTCCCTCCCTCCCTCCCTCCCTCCTCCGCCCCTCCCCCCCTCCCTCCCTCCGTCCCTCCCCTCTCTCCCTCCGTCCCTCCCCTCCTCCCTCCCTCCATCCCTCCCTCCTCCCTCCCTCCGTACCTCCCCCCGTCCCTCCCTCCCTCCCTCCCTCCCTCCCTTCCTCCCTCCCCTCCTCCCTCCCTCCTTCCCTCCCCCCTCCCTCCTCCTCCCTCCCTCCCTCCCTCCGTCCCTCCGTCCCTCCCCTCCCCCCTTCTCCCTCCCTCCTTCCCTCCGTCCCTCCCCCCCTCCCTACCTCTACAGGGTAAACACAGGAAGCCGGCGGGTGGTGGTGGGTCAGGGGGGCGGAGCCGCAGTGCCAGGGAATCCTGCCAGGGGGAGCTGGCCAATCAGGAAGTCGGAGCTCTGCACTTCAGTGGCTCCTCCCACAGCCACCAGCGCTACGACACGCTGCCCGAGGCCTTCAGCAGGACGTGAGTACTAGTTACCAGTTACCAGTTACCAGTACCAGTTACCAGTTACCAGTAACCAGTACCAGTTATCAGTTACCAGTTACTAGTACCAGTTACCAGTTACCAGTTACCAGTTACCAGTTACCAGTTACCAGTAACCAGTTATCAGTTATCAGTTATCAGTTACCAGTTACTAGTACCAGTTACCAGTTACCAGTTACCAGTTACCAGTAACCAGTACCAGTTACCAGTTACCAGTTACTAGTACCAGTTACCAGTTACCAGTTACCAGTACCAGTTACCAGTAACCGTTACTAGTTACCAGTTACCAGTTACCAGTTACCAGTACCAGTTACCAGTACCAGTTACTAGTTACCAGTACCAGTTACCAGTTACCAGTTACCAGTTAACAACACCTTTCCCGTCTCTCCCACCTGTAACTCACCTGTCACTGTCCCGTCTCTCCCACCTGTCACTGTCCCGTCTCTCCCACCTGTCACTGTCCCGTCTCTCCCACCTGTAACTCACCTGTCTCTCCCACCTGTAACTCACCTGTCACTGTCCCGTCTCTCCCACCTGTAACTCACCTGTCACTGTCCCGTCTCTCCCACCTGTCACTGTCCCGTCTCTCCCACCTGTCACTGTCCCGTCTCTCCCACCTGTAACTCACCTGCTGTCTTCTCCCACCTGTAACTCACCTGTCACTGTCCCGTCTCTCCCACCTGTAACTCACCTGTCACTGTCCCGTCTCTCCCACCTGTCACTGTCCCGTCTCTCCCACCTGTCACTGTCCCGTCTCTCCCACCTGTAACTCACCTGTCTCTCCCACCTGTAACTCACCTGTCACTGTCCCGTCTCTCCCACCTGTAACTCACCTGTCACTGTCCCGTCTCTCCCACCTGTCACTGTCCCGTCTCTCCCACCTGTCACTGTCCCGTCTCTCCCACCTGTAACTCACCTGTCTCTCCCACCTGTAACTCACCTGTCTCTCCCACCTGTAACTCACCTGTCCCGTCTCTCCCACCTGTCACTGTCCCGTCTCTCCCACCTGTAACTCACCTGTCACTGTCCCGTCTCTCCCACCTGTCACTGTCCCGTCTCTCCCACCTGTCACTGTCCCGTCTCTCCCACCTGTAACTCACCTGTCACTGTCCCGTCTCTCCCACCTGTAACTCACCTGTCACTGTCCCGTCTCTCCCACCTGTAACTCACCTGTCCCCTTCTCCCCCCCCCAGGCCTCACATCTCCATGGGTCTGCGTGTGAACTCGTCAGACGGCCTGGTGTTCTATGTGTCAGGATCACTAGGACGTTCTAGTAGCAGCTCTGTGATGACCCTCTCTGTCTCAGACGGTCACCTGGTGCTCCTCATCAACGGAGGAAAGAGGAAGACCACCATCCGCAGCCACAGGAAGTACGACGACGGACAGTGGCACACGGTAGGTCATGTAATAAAGACACGATCATTGTCACGTACAGTGGAACAGATCCTTGTATTTAGATTCTTTATTTCAATATAAAAAATCACATGCGTCGAATACAACAGGTGAAAATGCTTACTCACAAGCCCTGCTCTGCAGTACGGGAAGTATCTGTCTTATGTTGCCCGACTCTCTAGTCTCATCATCGCTTTGTCCCTTCTTTCCTGATTTCTAAATAAAGATTTAGACTGAGGTTTATGTGTATCTGACTTGCGTATCTGTGTATGTGTGTGTTTGTTCAGGTGTTTGTGAAGAGGGAGGGAGAGAAGGTCGGTTTGATCGTTGATGGGATCGATGCCCAGTCTAAGAGGGTCTCAGGGGGGGAGAAGAACCAGCTCAGTCCCCCGCTCTACATCGGAGGAGTTCCCTCAGCACTCACCAGCTCACTTCTCTTGGTAATACAGCCTTTCCTCTGCTCTCCTCCCCTCTCCTTTCCTCTCCTTTCCTCTCGGTAATACAGCCTTTCCTCCCCTCTCCTTTCCTCTCCTTTCCTCTCGATAATACAGCCTGTCCTCTGCTCTCCTTTCCTCTCCTTTCCTCTCGGTAATACAGCCTTTCCTCCCCTCTCCTTTCCTCTCCTTTCCTCTCGGTAATACAGCCTTTCCTCCCCTCTCCTTTCCTCTCCTTTCCTCTCGGTAGTACAGCCTTTCCTCCCCTCTCCTTTCCTCTCGGTAATACAGCCTTTCCTCCCCTCTCCTTTCCTCTCCTTTCCTCTCGATAATACAGCCTTTCCTCCCCTCTCCTTTCCTCTCCTTTCCTCTCGGTAATACAGCCTTTCCTCCCCTCTCCTTTCCTCTCCTTTCCTCTCGGTAATACAGCCTTTCCTCCCCTCTCCTCCACTCTCCTTTCCTCTCGGTAATACAGCCTTTCCTCCCCTCTCCTCCACTCTCCTTTCCTCTCGATAATACAGCCTTTCCTCTGCTCTCCTCCCCTCTCCTTTCCTCTCGATAATACAGCCTTTCCTCCCCTCTTCTTTCCTCTCGATAATACAGCCTTTCCTCTGCTCTCCTTTCCTCTCGGTAATACAGCCTTTCCTCTGCTCTCCTCTGCTCTCCTTTCCTCTCGATAATACAGCCTTTCCTCCGCTCTCCTCCACTCTCCTTTCCTCTCGGTAATACAGCCTTTCCTCCACTCTCCTTTCCTCTCGGTAATACAGCCTTTCCTCCGCTCTCCTCCCCTCTCCTTTCCTCTCGGTAATACAGCCTTTCCTCCCCTCTCCTTTCCTCTCGGTAATACAGCCTTTCCTCCCCTCTCCTTTCCTCTCGATAATACAGCCTTTCCTCTGCTCTGCTCCACTCTCCATTCCTCACATCCCATTCACAGCAGAATAATTCTGAATTAGACATATCAAAACCAAATGTGTCTTTCTTTTTCATTGTGTCTCCTCATCTCCTTCTCCGAGAAGGTCCAAGTTCCCTCCCCTCTCTAATTATTCTCCTATTCTATTTTGAGAAAGAGACAAGGAAAGAGGAATTAAATAAGACATACAACGTAAATGAATATAGAAAGACATAACACTCTGGTATTTAGTTCCTTGACAATAGTCTGTTTCCCTCCATGTAGGTGCCAGGTCCAGGAGGGTTTGTGGGCTGTGTGAGGGACCTGGAGCTGAATGAGGAGAGCCCAGCCAGTCCCCCCACCAGCCTGGGGGTTGTACCCTGCTTCCAGACCGCTCTGCAGCCTGGGGCATACTTCTCTTCCCAGGGAGGACACATGGCCATAGGTATAGACTATCTCCTCTCTTCCTGCTGTCGAACTCTGTTACACCTTCTCTGAAACAATTTTGATTAAATTGGCTACTCTTGAAAATGTTGGATTGGATTTTTTTTACAAAAATCTGCAAAGATTTGGTATGTTGATATTATTTTTATTTTTTTCAACCCGTCAAGAAAATAATCAATGAAAAAAAAAGCTGAATTCCAGAATTATGAGACAACACAACAAAAGACACATGACCATGTCAAGTCTGAGTCTGAATAATCTCTCTCTCTCTGTCTAGATGAGTCCCTGATGTTGGGCCGGAACCTGGAGGTCCAGTTGGAGGTCAGGCCGGTGTCAGACTCTGGTCTCCTGTTGCATGCTGGTACCAGGGCAGGACGACAACTCAGCCTCTACCTCTATCAGGGAACCGTAACTGTCACAGTAAACAGTGGCAACGGAGAGTTCTACACCTCCTTCACACCAGAGGAATCCTTGTGTGACGGACGCTGGCACAGTATCACAAGTGAGTGTTATATTGTACATACACACACATACACACACACACACACACACACACACACACACACACACACACACACACACACACACACACACACACACACACACACACACACACACACACACACACACACACACACACACACACACTTTGATGTTTAAAGGAATAAATAGTTTCACCTTCTTTAGCACTGTAACGTTCTGTCATTCGAGATTTGCAACAATATGATATTAATATTTAAAATTCTCGAATAATTGTATTTTTTGTTTCTTGATTGGTTGATTGATTGATTGGTTTCTTGATTGGTTGATTGATTGGTTGATTGGTTAATTGATTGGTTGATTGATTGGTTGATTGATTGGTTGATTGATTGGTTAATTGATTGGTTGGTTGATTGATTGGTTAATTGATTGGTTGATTGGTTGATTGGCTGAGTGATATGTTGTGTTCTGGTGTTCTCCCCGTAGTTGTGAAGAAGAGCAATGTGCTCCAGCTCCATGTGGATGCAGCCAGCGAACACAGTGTGGGGCCCAAACAAGGCCGACCATCAGGGGCCAAGGAGGCTGTGTACCTGGGGGGAGCACCAGGTGAGGACACCCCCCCCCCCCTCCCCATGGAGATACTATAGAGCTTTTCAACTGTCAAAAGAATAACACGTTCCAAAATGCACGTGTAAACCAAAAGGTTCCCCAGTAAACATCAGCCGTTGCAGCGCGCCATGTTTGCTTTGTTAGTTGGCTAGCTATCTCAAAATGACAAGTTCGTAACCAAAAAACTGAACAAAAGTAGTTATATGGACACATTGACTTGTTGCTACCAGTTCGTTCCACTAAACAAACTATCAAATAATGTTAGTTTCCCTCTTTATTATCCGTTTTCTCTGGTGGTGTTAGCTACATTTGGCTAGCACAGCAAATAACCGCAAAGCTAGCGTGCTTTCAAGTTCGAGAAAGATCAGCTTACCTCATTAGCTACCTAGCTAGATTAATTTCTCTCACGACAGCCATCAATATAACTAAACTAAATGTAGCTAGCTAGATTAATTTCTCTCACGACAGCCATCAATATAACTAAACTAAATGTAGCTAGCTAGATTAATTTCTCTCACGACAGCCATCAATATAACTAAACTAAATGTAGCTAGTATACGAGTCCAATGTTTAACGGCCACATTGTTTACATCAAAAGTTAGCTAGCAGCAGTAATTACCTCACAATCAACCCCTCTCTCTCCCCTCACCAATCTGTCTCTCCTAGCTCTCTGTCTTCTTCCTCCAAAACACAACTATATTTTACCCAGGTGCATTTGAAAGGTACAACTGAATGCCTTCAACTGAAATGCGTCTTCCTCATTTAACCCCTCTGAATCAGAGGTGAGGGGGGCTGCCTAAATCGACATCTTCGGCTCCTGGGGAACAGTGGGTTCACTGCCTTGCTTAGGGGCAGAGCGACAGATTTTTACCTTGTCAGCTCGGGGATTCGATCCAGCATCCTTTCGGTTACTAGCCCAACATTCTAACCACTAGGCTAACTGCCTCCTTTAACCGCTAGGCTACCTGCCTCCTTTAACCGCTAGGCTACCTGCCTCCTTTAACCGCTAGGCTACCTGCCTCCTTTAACCTCTAGGCTACCTGCCTCCTTTAACCGCTAGGCTACCTGCCTCCTTTAACCGCTAGGCTACCTGCCTCCTCTAACCACTAGGCTACCTGCCTCCTCTAACCACTAGGCTACCTGCCTCCTCTAACCACTAGGCTACCTGCCTCCTTTAACCACTAGGCTACCTGCCTCCTTTAACCACTAGGCTACCTGCCTCCTTTAACCACTAGGCTACCTGCCTCCTTTAACCACTAGGCTACCTGCCTCCTTTAACCACTAGGCTACCTGCCTCCTTTAACCACTAGGCTACATGCCTCTTTTAACCACTAGGCTACCTGCCACCTTTAACCGCTAGGCTACATGCCTCCTTTAACCACTAGGCTACCTGCCTCCTTTAACCACTAGGCTACCTGCCTCCTTTAACCACTAGGCTACCTGCCTCCTTTAACCACTAGGCTACATGCCTCCTTTAACCACTAGGCTACCTGCCACCTTTAACCACTAGGCTACCTGCCTCCTTTAACCACTAGGCTACCTGCCTCCTTTAACCACTAGGCTACCTGCCTCCTTTAACCACTAGGCTACCTGCCCCCTTTAACCACTAGGCTACCTGCCTCCTTTAACCACTAGGCTACCTGCCGCCTTTAACCACTAGGCTACCTGCCTCCTTTAACCACTAGGCTACCTGCCTCCTTTAACCACTAGGCTACCTGCCTCCTTTAACCACTAGGCTACCTGCCTCCTTTAACCACTAGGCTACCTGCCTCCTTTAACCGCTAGGCTACCTGCCTCCTTTAACCGCTAGGCTACCTGCCTCCTTTAACCGCTAGGCTACCTGCCTCCTTTAACCACTAGGCTACCTGCCTCCTTTAACCACTAGGCTACCTGCCTCCTTTAACCACTAGGCTACCTGCCTCCTTTAACCACTAGGCTACCTGCCTCCTTTAACCACTAGGCTACCTGCCTCCTTTAACCGCTAGGCTACCTGCCTCCTTTAACCGCTAGGCTACCTGCCTCCTTTAACCACTAGGCTACCTGCCTCCTTTAACCACTAGGCTACCTGCCGCCCCACTTAGTTTCAGTTAAGAAACATACTGTAGTTGTAATGAACCGCTAGCTTGTGCTAGGCATGTATTATCGTCCTCAAGTTACGAGACCTAGCTAGCTGTTTGTTTACATGTAGCTAGTAGAGCTAGACAATAATACAAATGCCAGCGCTGACACCTTGTGGTGATAATGTTGAACTGCATATAACTACACCAGGATGATACATAACATGAAGCAAACACATTGCAACTTTATTTCAAGCAACATGTATTTTGAATTTAAATTAAATTAACCTTAAAATATTCCTTTCTGCACATCACCTCGTAATGGTGATATTTTGTTAATAATGTCTCTCTCCTGAGCATGTCATCCTTAAGGCCTACCTTCATTGTGGGGCGGCAGGTAGCCTAGTGGTTAGAGCGTTGGACTAGTAACCAGCAGGTAGCCTAGTGGTTAGAGCGTTGGACTAGTAACCAGCAGGTAGCCTAGTGGTTAGAGTGTTGGACTAGTAACCAGCAGGTAGACTAGTGGTTAGAGTGTTGGACTAGTAACCAGCAGGTAGCCTAGTGGTTAGAGCGTTGGACTAGTAACCGGAAGGTTGCAAGATCAAATCCACGAATTGACAAGGTAAAAATCTGTCGTTAACCCACTGTTCCTAAACTGTCATTGAAAATAAGAATTTGTTCTCAGCTGACTTGCCTAGTAAAATTTAAAATTTAAATTACAAGGCTAGGGCCTGCACTAATTCATTTCATGACGGCATGTACAGTAGCTGTAGTAGTCTAATCTGGCATCCTTCGACATGGTTAGCCTCATTATGAGTCTAATCTGGCATCCTTCAACATGGTTAGCCTCATTATGAGTCTAATCTGGCATCCTTCGACATGGTTAGCCTCATTATGAGTCTAATCTGGCATCCTTCAACATGGTTAGCCTCATTATAAATCTAATCTGGCATCCTTCGACATGGTTAGCCTCATTATGAGTCTAATCTGGCATCCTTCGACATGGTTAGCCTCATTATGAGTCTAATCTGGCATCCTTCAACATGGTTAGCCTCATTATAAATATAATCTGGCATCCTTCAACATGGTTAGCCTCATGAGTCTAATCTGGCATCCTTCAACATGGTTAGCCTCATTATGAGTCTAATCTGGCATCCTTCAACATGGTTAGCCTCATTATAAATCTAATCTGGCATCCTTCGACATGGTTAGCCTCATTATGAGTCTAATCTGGTATCTTTCAACATGGTTAGCTTCATTATGAGTCTAATCTGGCATCCTTCGACATGGTTAGCCTCATTATGAGTCTAATCTGGCATCCTTCAACATGGTTAGCCTCATTATGAGTCTAATCTGGCATCCTTCAACATGGTTAGCCTCATTATAAATCTAATCTGGCATCCTTCGACATGGTTAGCCTCATTATGAGTCTAATCTGGCATCCTTCAACATGGTTAGCCTCATTATGAGTCTAATCTGGTATCCTTCAACATGGTTAGCTTCATTATGAGTCTAATCTGGCATCCTTCAAAATGGTTAGCCTCATTATGAGTCTAATCTGGTATCCTTAAACATGACTAGCCTCATTATAAATCTAATCTGGTATCCTTCGACATGGTTAGCCTCATTATGAGTCTAATCTGGCATCCTTCGATATGGTTAGCCTCATTATGAGTCTAATCTGGCATCCTTCGACATGGTTAGCCTCATTATAAATCTAATCTGGTATCCTTCGACATGGTTAGCCTCATTATGAGTCTAATCTGGCATCCTTCGACATGGTTAGCCTCATTAATTAATGAAAAGACAAACCCACTTTGCTCTGCTTTGGATCAGCCT
The DNA here is from genome assembly GCF_045679555.1 of Salvelinus alpinus. Lineage (NCBI taxonomy): Eukaryota > Metazoa > Chordata > Actinopteri > Salmoniformes > Salmonidae > Salvelinus > Salvelinus alpinus. The sequence continues at coordinate 49,277,985 of NC_092102.1, read as the reverse complement.
TTTTGGGTCGGGGGTGCTGCTAATGTTACTATACATGCAGGCAATGCAGCCCGCTGCGATGCTTCTTTGGGAAATCTATCAACTTACATTTTCTAAAATAGTATTTATTCCCTTACCACCAGGGATGAATCTATGGTCAAAAAACAACTAGGATCCCCCCAGTCAGTGGCCAAAGAAAATGAGCATTTGCTAACTGAAGTCGGTTACGACGCCGAAATAGTCAGGTCAAGACCCTGGTGAGGATGACGAGCACGCAGATGAGCTTCCCTGAGACGGTTTCTGACAGTTTGTGCAGAAATTATTTGGTTGTGCAAACCAACAGCTGTCCGGGTGGCTCGTCTCAGACGATCCCGCAGGTGAAGAAGCCAGATGTGGAGGTCCTGGGCTGGCGTGGTTACACGTGATCTGTAGTTGTGAGGTGGACGTACTGCCAAATTCTCTAAAATGATGTTGGAAGCGGCTTATGGTAGAGAAATTAACATTAAATTATCTGGGAACAGCTCTGGTGGATATTACTCCAGTCAGCGTGCCGATTAGACGCTCCCTCAAAATTTGAGACATCTGTGGCATTGTGTTCTGTGACAAAACTGCACATTTTAAAGTGGCCTTTTATTTTCACCAGCACAAGGTGCACCTGTGTAATGATAATGCTGTTTAATCAGCTTCTTGATATGCCACACCTGTCAGGTGGATGGATTAACTTGGCAAAGGAGAAATGCTCACTAACAGGGATGTAAACAAATTTGTGCACAACATTTGAGAGAAATAAGCTTTTTTTGTGCCTATGGAAAATGTCTGAGATGTTTTTATTTCAGCTCATGAAACATGGGACCAGCACATTACATGTTGCGTTTATATATGTTTGTTCAGTGTATATTCAACCGCATACCAGGTGAGGACACCCCATAGAGATACTATATAATGCATATACATACAGACGTACAGTACCAGTCTAAAGTTTGGATACACCTACTCATTCAAGGGTTTTTCTTTATTTTTACTATTTTCTACATTTTATAATAATAGTGAAGACATCAAAACTATGAAATAACACATATGGAAACATCTAGTAACCAAAAAAGTGTTTTAGATGTTAGATTCTTCCAAGTAGCCACCCTTTGCCTTGATGACAACTTTGCACACTCTTGGCATTCTCTCAACCAGCTTCATGTGGTAGTCACCTGGAACGCATTTCAATTACCAGGTGTGCCTTGTTAAAAGTCTATTTGTGGAATTTCTTTCAAGGACATTCAGAGACTTGTCCCGAAGCTGTGTGTTTAGGGTCGTTGTCCTGTTGGAAGGTCAACCTTTGCCCCAGTCTGAGGTCCTGAGCGCTCTGGAGCAGGTTTTCATCAAGGATCACTCCGTTCATCTTTCCCTCTTTTCTGACTAGTCTCCCAGTCCCTGCCGCAGAAAAACATCCCCACAACATGATGCTTCCACCACCATGCTTCACCGTAGGGATAGTGCCAGGTTTCCTCCAGACATGACTCTTGGCATTCTTGGTTTCATCAGACCAGAGAATCTTGTTTCTCATGGTCTGAGAGTCCTTTAGGTGCCTTTTGGCAAACTCTAAGCGGGATGTCATGTGCCTTTTACTGAGGAGTGGCTTCCATCTGGCCACTCTACCATAAAGGCCTGATTGGTGGAGTGCTGCAGAGATGAAAGCTTCTGGAAGGTTCTCCCTCCTCCACAGAGGAACTTTGGAACTCTGTCAGAGTGACCATCCGGTTCTTGGTCACATCCCTGACCAAGGCCCTTCTCCCACGATTGCTCAGTTTGGCCATGCGACCAGCTCTAGGAAGAGTCTTGGTGGTTCACAACTTCTTCCATTTAAGAATGATGGAGGCCACTGTGTTCTTGGGGACCTTCAATGCTCACTGGGGTCCGGACTAACATGACAAACATTTATCTCAGAAGTAAAACATTTTAATAGTTAAGGTAATGATACAATGGTTTTAAATCTTAAACTGTGTGTGTGTGTACCTTGCGGGATACAGATAAGTGAAATGGAGACAGTGTTTTTTGCCACACATACAAACCCATCTTAAATTATCTTTCTGTATTGCAACTCAGCATTTCCTGTGTGTCTTCTTCTCTCTCCTCTTAGATGGTGTTGATGTGCCGGGCCTCCTCGATGCACTGCCCTCCTTCCATGGTTGTGTACGGAGAGCAGTCCTGAACCAGCGACCAGCCATGCTTTCTAAACCCCTGTCAGTACACGGAGCTGTGGGCACACAGGGCTGTCCAGCCATGTAGACCCCTTTTAGCCCCGTTACAGCCAGCTAGCTCTGGGTCATGTTCATAAGGACAACATTACAGAAAGTTCAGATATAAATACCTATGTAGAACCAATATGATTGTCTGTCATGTACAGTCGTGGCCAAAAGTTTTGAGAATGACACAAATATTAATTTTCACCAAGTCTGCTGCCTCAGTTTTGTATGATGGCAATTTGCATATACTCCAGAATGCTATGAAGAGTGATCAGATGAATTGCAATTAATTGCAAAGTCCTTCTTTGCCATGCAAATGAACTGAATCCCCAAAAAACATTTCCACTGCATTTCTGTACTGCCACAAAAGGACCAGCTGACATGTCAGTGATTCTCTCGTTAACACAGGTGTGAGTGTTGACGAGGTCAAGGCTGGAGATCTCTCTGTCATGCTGATTGAGTTCGAATAACAGACTGGAAGCTTCAAAAAGAGGGTGGTGCTTGGAATCATTGTTCTTCCTCTGTCAACCATGGTTACCTGTAAGGAAACACGTGCCGTCATCATTGCTTTGCACAAAAAGGGCTTCACAGGCAAGGATATTGCTGCCAGTAAGAACCATTTATCGGATCATCAAGAACTTCAAGGAGAGCGGTTCAATTGTTGTGAAGAAGGCTTAAGGACACCCAAGAAAGTCCAGCAAGCGCCAGGACCGTCTCCTAAAGTTGATTCAGCTGCAGGATCGGGGCACCACCGGAGAAGACAAGGTGAGCGCTACCATCAGTCCTGTGTAATGCCAACAGTAAAGCATCCTGAGACCATTCATGTGTGGGGTTGCTTCTCAGCCAAGGGAGTGGGCTCACTCACAATTTTGCCTAAGAACACAGCCATGAATAAAGAATGGTACCAACACATCCTCCGAGAGCAACTTCTCCCAACCATCCAGGAACAGTTTGGTGAAGAAAAATGCCTTTTCCAGCATGAAGGAGCACCTTGCCATAAGGCAAAAGAGATAACTAAGTGGCTCGGGGAACAAAACATCGATATTTTGGGTCCATGGCCAGGAAACTCCCCAGACCTTAATCCCATTAAGAACTTGTGGTCAATCCTCAAGAGGCAGGTGGACACACAAAAACCCACAAATTCTGACAAACTCCAAGCATTGATTATGCAAGAATGGGCTGCAATCAGTCAGGATGTGGCCCAGAAGTTAATTGACAGCATGCCAGGGCGGATTGCAGAGGTCCTGATAAGAAGGGTCAAGACTGCAAATATTGACTCTTTGCATCAACTTCATGTAATTGTCAATAAAAGCCTTTGACACTTATGAAATGCTTGTAATTATACTTCAGTATTCCATAGTAACATCTAACAAAAATATCTAAAGACACTGAAGCAGCAAACTTTGTGGTAATTAATATTTGTGTAATTCTCAAAACTTTTGGCCACGACTGTAGAATAGGCCAGTTCTATCTTAAAAAAAATAAAAATACGTTTCACCTCTGAATGCAAGTTCAGTAGGACAATGTTGTGGAGCTTTGCAGACAGAAATGTTATGAATAGAGCTGGCGTGATACTGTATTCTACACATCAGAGGCATGTCGGTTCTAGATATTGTATTTCTATCTGAACATTCCAACCACTTTGTTAGCCTGTTGAACGCAGCCGTGCTCTGATGCCCCTTACTACTCGTCACCAACTGCTAAAAGGATCAATATAAACACGTAAACAAGAAGTCTACCATACAAATCACTGGTGGTGGGTGACGTACATTAGTTAATTTAAAATGTATTTATTTTTTCCACGTCTTGATTTCCGGTTTGCAAATAACTTCGTGCTAGCGCTAGAGTAAAGTCTGAAATCCTTCGTGTCATACAAGTAGTGGAACGATAGCACAAACAGACTGGTACCTGGGCTAGAGTATAAGATGGCTGAATCGGTTGTCTTTAGTGTGTTAGTACTGTAACGTTAATAGTAATCTACATCGCTCTGGGCTGCTTTCACAGACCTACATTTCAAGGTCTCGATTCAATCCGTAGCTCTGAAGATCCGCTCTACAGTGCGATATCAATTTAAAGGCAATCTTTCCTGCGTTCACAGTAAATGCTGCATTATGTCGGCTCAATCGGAAATAACGCTTGAATTTCAAATCGCGCTATAACTTCCGTGATCCGGGTTGAATCGAGCCCTAAACTTACCTGGACCAAACTGCACTTATTTTATACAGACCACTAAAAAGCTTATCGTTGTTTTGGCCATGGATAGAATCCACTTCGACTAACTAGTTTTGGAAAGTACTATAAAAAATATATATAAAGATTTCCTTTAGTAGAAAATTGTGGTTCTGCTTTACATACATTGATTCGACTTAGCTTGACCATAGCTCAAAAAAAAAAAAAAAAGCTGTCATGTTGAGAATACTAATGTAGGTCTATGGAAACCGGCCCTCAGTAATACTCTGGTACATCCCTTCATTAAGGCAAAACAGCGCCACCGTCCGTCCCCACCAGCACCTTTATTATTGGTTTTATGGATGAAACGGGGATGCCGTCAAGCAGTGTGGTACAAATCAATCGTAGTTAGTACATATACTCCTGTTCCATCCCGGATGGGGGGAGAGATTACTCATTGTTGGCAGTAAATTGAACTTCTGTTTTAATATCCCAAACGAACATGTCAATTTCACCATTAAGGAGTCCAGCTTTAAATACTATAATCAGTGTTAACGTTGATCCACATCACATGTACTGTATTCTATAGAATAAATGCACATTTTATATAGTTGGTATAATGGGGAAAAAAAATGTATGGATTATATCACAAGAGTTTAAAACTTTAAAGCAACTACTGTTTAAATATTATAAACTGGGTGGTTTGAGCCCTGAATGCTGATTGGCTGATAGCCAGGGTATGACAATTTGTACTGATATAATTAAGTTGGTAACCAGTTTATAATAGCAATAAGGCACCTCGGGGGAGGGGGTTGTGGTATACGACCAATATACTACGGGCTAAGAGCTGTATCCAGGCACTCCTCGTTGCGTCGTGTTTAAGAACGGCCCTTTACCTGTGGTATATTGGCCATATATATACAAACCCCCCCGAGGTGCCTTAGTGCTTAAGTATCTCACTCAGATAACATAAACTGATTCCCCCTAAGAAGAATAGATATGCTAAATACATTCTTTTAAATAAAGTCTTATCTGATACAAAAATGGGCATGGGTCAACCTCTTTGTATTTTTTTTTTTTGTGCTCAATTGTTTGCTTTTAATTTAAAAAAAGAAGAGAAAGACATTGGTAATTTTCATTGTTTTACTAATTTAATGTTAAATGGTCAATGCATTGACTACACAAGCTATTTAAAGACGATTGATTCGTTGGCACGTGTATTTTCTGTAAAGATGCATCTGAGAAATGCAGAATATTAGTTTAGGCAACACTCCAGACGAGCGGTGTTCCTGCAGTAAGTAACACAAAACGAGGACAGGACTCAAGATCTTCTAATCCAGGCTCATGTCCTCATCATCCTCCTCCTTCTTGTCTTTATCCTTGTCGGTCCCTTCCATGGCTTTGGCAAACGCTTCCACATCTAAAACACAAAGTGGGGTATCAGTGCTTTGCTCAAGGGTACAGCAGTAGGCAGCAGATGGTATATTGATGCCAACCTCTGGTTACAGGCCTGTCTCTAACTTCAAGGCAACTGCTGCCCCCCTTTTGCCACGTGTGCTTACTGCTTGTGTGAGGATGTGTAAATTATGACGTGTGTGGGGGTGGGGGTCACCTCCTTTGTTAGCTGCCTCAACAGCCGCTGCGGGCAGACCAAACTGGTTCATGAGAGGTCCGAGCTGCCCTGATGCCAAGGCACTGCTAAACATACTCATCGCCTGGGAAGAGACACAGAGAGAGAGGAGTTCAGCATTTAAAGGGAATGTCGAGGAAGTCCTTTGTCAGTCATACCGATCAAACGTTTCTCTATAAAAACTAGGAGATATACTGTTGTGACTGCGGTTTTTAAAAAAGAAATCCTTAACCTGTTGGAACTGTGGCGAGGTGAGTGTATTCTGGATCTCCTCTGCACTCTGAGGTAGAGACTCTCCCGAGGGCAGGTAGGGTAGGAGCCTCTGCTGTACCTCAGAGTTAGACAGGATAGGAGCCATGATCTCTGGGGTACACACGCTGACCAGGTCCACTGAGAGGAGAGGGTCAACACAATGATAAAACATACACTTGTTACTTCATAAAGACAACAATGTCAGATGTGTTACGGTCTACTCATATAAAGAAAAGTACAAATGTCCACATGAAATTTAGTCATGTATTGCCTACAGTTCATTATTCAACTACACTCTTAAAAAAAAAAAAAAAAAATCATGCCTATTTAGCCATCTAAAAACAAGCTAATTGTCAAAAAGTGAAAAACAAAGCCACGTTTAAAAAAAAAAATTATCTGTAAAATGTATACGACTTCTCCCCATCAATTTCCATTTCAGTTGTCTGCTTACCGTCACCTCCCTGTATGGCCACGGCGGCCGACATGGCCGGTACGTTCATAGTGGCCAGGATGCTCTGCAGGTCGCTGAGCTGGATGGGCTGGGTGGGGGAGCCGACGGCTGCAGGCACTACGGGGGTCTGGGCTGCAACAAATCAACGTTTTATTCGTCACAGACAGGACGTGGCCTGGGGTGTTCTAAGGGTCTAAACCGCAGGCACAAATGTCTACAGTGTCGGCAGGTTAACCCTAACAACTGCCCTTTGACACAAGCTATGTTAACCCTAACCCAGACAAATGCCCTTTAACACAAACTCTCCATCTTCCCCCCTCTTTCTACATATTCAATAAACTAACAAAATGTGTGTGTGTGTGTGTGTGTACACACACACACAATTCATACATACACACATATGTGTATATATACACACACACGTGTGTGTGTGTGTACATATACACACACATACACAAAAGTATGTGGACACCCCTTCAAATTAGTGGATTCAGCTATTTCAGCCACACCCGTTGTTGACAGATGTATTAAATCAAGCACACAGCCCTGCAATCTCCATAGACAAACATTGTCAGTATAATGGCCTTACTGAAGAGCTCAATGACTTTCAACGTGGCACCGTCATAGGTTGCCACCTTTCCAACAATTCAGTTCGTCAAATTTCTTCCCTGCTAGAGTTGCCCCCGGTCAACTGTAAGTTCTGTCTTTGTAAAGTGGAAACGTCCTGGAGCAACAACGGCTCAGCCTCGAAGTGGTAGACCACACAAGCTCACAGAACGGGACCGCCGAGTGCTGAAGCGTGTAAAAATCATCTGTCCCTCGGTTGCAACACTCACTACCGAGTTACAAACTGCCTCTGGAAGCAACGTCAGCACAAGAACGGTTTGAAGGGAGCTTCATGAAATGGGTTTCTACGGCCAAGCAGCCGCACACAAGCCTCACAACACCTGTTGCAATGCCAGGAGAGGTGTAAAGCTCGCCGCTATTGGACTCTGGAGCAGTGGAAACACGTTCTCTAGAGTGATGAAACACGCTTGGCAGATGTCAGGAGAACGCTACCTGCCAAAATGCATAGTGCCAACTGTAAAGTTTGGTGGAGGAGGAATAATGGTTCAGGCCCCTTAGTTCCAGTGAAGGGAAATCTTAAATGCTACAGCATACAATGACATTCTAGACGATTCTGTGCTTCCAACTTTGTGGCAACAGTTTGGGGAAGGCCCTTTCCTGTTTCAGCATGACAATGCCCCCATTAACAAAGCGAGGTCCATACAGAAATGATCCGTCTAGATCGGTGTGGAAGAACTTGACTGGCACAGAGCCCTGACCTCAACGAACACCTTTGGGATGAATTGGAACGCCGACAGTGCCTGACCTCACTAATGCTCATTTTGGCTGAATGGAAGCATGTTCCAACATCTAGTGGAAAACCATCCCAGAAGAGTGGAGGCTGTTGTAGCAGCAAAGGGGGGGAACCAACTCCTTATTAATGCCCATGATTTTGGAATGAGATGTTGGACGTGCAGGTGTCCACATACTTTGGGTCATGTAGTGTGTGTAACTAAATATATATACACACACACACACACACACTTTGACATTGTATTGCACCGTTTACACCCCGCTGTATTGCGTCAGTCAGACATACAGAGGCGTGTAAACGGGACAATAAAATATAAAAGTAGAAATGGTGATAACAGTAAACCAGTAGGGTGCAATACTATAGACAGTAGATATGGTGATAACAGTAAACCAGTAGGGTGCAATACTATAGACAGTAGATATGGTGATAACAGTAAACCAGTAGGGTGCAATACTATAGACAGTAGATATGGTGATAACAGTAAACCAGTAGGGTGCAATACTATAGACAGTAGATATGGTGATAACAGTAAACCAGTAGGGTGCAATACTATAGACAGTAGATATGGTGATAACAGTAAACCAGTAGGGTGCAATACTATAGACAGTAGATATGGTGATAACAGTAAACCAGTAGGGTGCAATACTATAGACAGTAGATATGGTGATAACAGTAAACCAGTAGGGTGCAATACTATAGACAGTAGATATGGTGATAACAGTAAACCAGTAGGGTGCAATACTATAGACAGTAGATATGGTGATAACAGTAAACCAGTAGGGTGCAATACTATAGACAGTAGATATGGTGATAACAGTAAACCAGTAGGGTGCAATACTATAGACAGTAGATATGGTGATAACAGTAAACCAGTAGGGTGCAATACTATAGACAGTAGATATGGTGATAACAGTAAACCAGTAGGGTGCAATACTATAGACAGTAGATATGGTGATAACAGTAAACCAGTAGGGTGCAATACTATAGACAGTAGATATGGTGATAACAGTAAACCAGTAGGGTGCAATACTATAGACAGTAGATATGGTGATAACAGTAAACCAGTAGGGTGCAATACTATAGACAGTAGATATGGTGATAACAGTAAACCAGTAGGGTGCAATACTATAGACAGTAGATATGGTGATAACAGTAAACCAGTAGGGTGCAATACTATAGACAGTAGATATGGTGATAACAGTAAACCAGTAGGGTGCAATACTATAGACAGTAGATATGGTGATAACAGTAAACCAGTAGGGTGCAATACTATAGACAGTAGATATGGTGATAACAGTAAACCAGTAGGGTGCAATACTATAGACAGTAGATATGGTGATAACAGTAAACCAGTAGGGTGCAATACTATAGACAGTAGATATGGTAATAACAGTACCGGCAGGAGTGGTGGGGGTGACAGTGGGGGAGGCAGCGGTGGTGGCAGCAGGGGTAACTGGAGTGGTGGGGGCCACGGTCGAACTGATCCTGGTGGTGGAGGAAGCGGAGGACGGGGTGACGGCCGCAGACTGACTACGGGAGCTGTGGTGGGAAGAGCGGAGAAATTATAATGATTGTTATGATGCGTACTGTAAATCGTAGCATAGCTTGAATCTATGTAAATAGTCTACGCGAAAAAAATATATATACTGTACAAAATTTTAATACCTTAACAGTCTATACAGAAAGGACATTTGGTACACAGTACATGAAACTGTCAAACCAGTCTGAGGAAAAACACCAATTGGCTAATATAACATGCCATTTAACAGATGCTTTAATCCAAAAACGACTTACAGTCAATGTGTGCATACATTTCACACATGGGTAGCCTCCGGGAATCAAACTAACAATACTGGCGTTGCTATTAGCTATTCTATAAAAACAGGTTGGTCAAAACAAGCATTGTGATTGGTTGAAACACATTCTAAGCTGGCCTTTGATGCAAAAAAATAATAATAGGCTACTTTGTTTACGGTTCTATTGGATAAATCATCATCCACTGTCTCATCAGCCCAGCCAGACAATTAATTAAGTTGACCTCCACTGTAAAAAAAAGCATCTCGACATCATTTCCCCTTGCTTCTAGCCTAGCACTTGGTTTGCAGTGGGGATTTGAATAAATTAACCTCTGATTTTTTTTACCCCCTTTTCTCCCCAATTTCTTGGTATCCAAATTGGTAGTTACAGTTTTTGGCTCATCGCTGCAACTCCCGTACGGACTCGGGAGAAGCGAAGGTCGAGAGCCGTGCGTCCTCCGAAACACGACCCAACCAAGCCGCACTGCTTCTTAACACAGCGCCCACTTAACCCGGAAGCCAGCCGCACCAATGTGTCGGAGGAAACGCCGTACACCTGGTGACCGTGTCAGCGTGCGCTGCGCCCGGCCCGCCACAGGAGTCGCTAGTGTGCGATGGGACATCCTTGTCGACCAAACCCTCCGCTAACCCGGACGACGCTGGGCCAATTGTGCGCCGCCCCATGGGTCTCCCGGCTGGCTGCGACAGAGCCTGGACCCGAACCAGGATTTCTAGCGACACAGCTAGCACTGCAATGCCTTAGACCACTGCACCACTCAGGTCTACCTCTCTGACCTTCGCATTTCAAAATTGAAACAATGTTGCGATCTCCACCGGCCCACAGAGAATTAACGTGTTAGGACCAGACAGTTAGGACCAGACAGGTAAAATCACGCCTCAGCAGATGGTTTTTGTGTATATCCATGAACAATGTCAATAGAATAACAGGTAAAAAAATGTATTTCATGCAGCTGGTTTGCTGTCTCTCCAGCTTGTCTGACATTATTGTTTTAGCTGTGTAGTTGGCTGGCTACGGAGGCAAAGAAACGAAGGACCAGCAGGCGTGGCTGGCTACGGCGCCAAAGGAACAGCCGGCTTGGCTGGCTACGGAGGCAAAGAAACGAAGGACCAGCAGGCGTGGCTGGCTACGGCGCCAAAGGAACAGCCGGCTTGGCTGGCTACGGAACCAAAGGAACGAAGGACCAGCAGGCTTGGCTGGCTACGGAACCAAAGGAACGAAGGACCAGCCGGGCTTGGCTGGCAACGGAGCCAATGGAACAGCCGGCTTGGCTGGCTACGGAGCCAAAGGAACAGCAGGCTTGGCTGGCTACGGAGCCAATGGAACAGCCGGCTTGGCTGGCTACGGAGCCAAAGGAACAGCAGGCTTGGCTGGCTACGGAGCCAATGGAACAGCCGGCTTGGCTGGCTACGGAGCCAATGGAACAGCCGGCTTGGCTGGCTACGGAACCAAAGGAACAGCAGGCTTGGCTGGCTATGGAGCCAAAGGAACAGCAGGACCAGCTTCTTTAGCATGGCTGTACTGATCTAGGGTACTCTGCTCCGCCTCGACCACAGCACAGCTGTAAAAGTCATATCACACGCCCTCCCCTACGCCCTCCCCTACGCCCTCCCCTTCTCCCCTGCTAGGGCCCCTTACCTGGAGGATGAGGAGCTGGTAGCAGGGCCTCCACTGCCTAACAGACTGGCCAGACCTGGTCCTGCTAGGGCCCCTAGACCACCAAGTCCTCCCAGACCAGTTGGTCCAATCAGCTGCATCAGCTGTGTATGGCTCATGTTACCCAGGAGGCTTTGCAGGCCACCCTCACCTGGGGGGGGGAGGGATTCTGAACTTAGAGACGAAACAACTCAAATAAATTGTTATGAATGTTGAGTGTTCTGTGTGTGTCCTACCTCCTAGAGCAGACAGCTCGTGGCTGCTACTCCCTCCACTGCCCAGTGCTCCAGGCATGGGAGGGTTGTTCAGGTACTCATTCACCTTACGGCAATACTCCTCATCCTTGTCTGATTTAGGCTCCTGGAGATCACAGGAATAGAGATCAATATCAAAAGTATTGGCTCTTGGTGACAAGAGAAATGGATAACATTATAAAGAACAAATAAAGTATAAAAAGGGCATGTGAAGTAGAAAAGTTTTTTTCTTGTGTTTTATATCATATTTTAAAAACAGCTGATGAAACGAACACTGTAAAAGTGTGAAAACATACGATCGGTGTTATATCCTGATGGTTGAAAATACAATCAACACTGGACCTTCTAAAGCAACAGGTTTGCATGGGTGGGAGTTTTCGCTTTCCATGGTGACATCACCATACGTAAGAAAATTGGTTAACAGACCAATAACAAAGAGAGTTCCAAATCTCTCTACCAATAACAAAGAGAGTTCCAAATCTCTCTACCAATAAGAAAAATAGTTCTAAATCTCTCTACCAATAACAGCTAAGTTTCTGTTCTTGCTTGAGAAAGTTATTTGGCTCATTTTTAATATATATTTTTTGCACATTTTAATGGAAATCTATTACAGTAAGATACTGAATTGTTCCCCAGAAAACATTTAATATTAATATATAAAAAACAGCTGCTTTGGGCCTTTAAGAAAGGGTCTTACATAATCCCATTATTTCCTTGACTGGTCCCAGACCCATTTATGCTGTCTTGCCAAACTCCTATGGTCATTGTCACACATTTGCCAAGACAGTACCAACAGACCTGGGACCACCAGGCTAACTAATCCCCACCCTGTGTGCTATAGTTCCATGTCAAAAGAAATGGTATTATGTTCAAATGTTATGTGTAATGTTAGTTCAACCCTCACCTGCATCCAGAAGAACAGCCTCTTGGATCCAGCCTTGAACTTAAGCACAAACACACGCCCAGTAGTACACTGGCTCACCTTCTTGAACTCACAGTCATCAGGGAAGATGATCAAGTCCTGGAATCAAAAACACCAAGCAAGGATATTATAAAACTTACCGGAAACCATCACATTTATAAAAAAAATAAAAATAAAAAAAATTACTGGGTTAATATTATATAAATCGTTAGATATTCCTCAGTTTATATACTGTTTCGCTACCAGAAACATCATAGCCTGGTACAATAATCTGTTCATACAGTTTTACAAACTCCATTGCTGCCATCTTTGAGCAAACCAAAAATGGGACCAGGCTAGAGACTCTACGCCATCTGATTCAACTTGATCAAAATCCAGCAATCCACTCACATCATCAACGTTTCCAGAGCCCCGGTCCTTCCAGCAGAAGTGGATAAGGGAGTCGTCCGTCTGTTGGACGTACACGCTGCCCTTACGTTTGTCCGGTGTCACTGTGCTACCCTTCATGGTCATCTTACCGGCACGAAACTCCACCAGGTATTTACTGGACGAGCCCCGGGAGCCTGACACCAGGCTGGGGAATAGGGCACCTGAAGACATGATGATCCTCGGGGTTGTTGACAGACACGTAGGCTGGTTGGTTTTACTTCTGAAGTGGGAGGAGACAAGGGATTTTATTTAAATTTTTTCCTTCCCTGACCTAGCAGACAGTTGCACAAGCATGCTTAAAAATGACTATTAACGACATAGTATTGTTCTGCAGTGTCACGTGATATAGGACTACTATTGAAAATGTGCTATGTAATTACTTGATTATATACTGAACAAAAATATATGAAAACACAACATGCAACAATTTTTACCGAGATACAGTTCATATAAAAGGAAATCTGTCAATTGAAATAAATTAGGCCCTAATCTATGGATTTCATATGACTGGGCAAGGGGGCGCAGTCATGGGTGGGCATAGGTCCATCCACTGGGCAGCTAGGCCCAGCCATTCAGAATGAGTTTTTCCCCCACTGAGGGGCTTTATTACAGACATAATTACTCCTCAGTTTCATCAGCTGACGGGTGGCTGGTCTCAGACGATCCCGCAGGTGACGAAGCCGGATGTGGAGGTCTTGGGCTGGCATGGTTACACGTGGTCTGTAGTTGTGAGGTCGATTGGACGTACCTACCAAATTCTCTAAAACGACGTTGGAGGCTGGTTATAGCAGAGAATTGAACATTAAATTATCTGGCAGCAGCTCTGGTGGACATTCCTGTAGTCAGCATGCTGATTGCACACTCCCTCAACTCTTGAGACATCTGTGGCATTGTGTTGTGACACAAAACTGCACATTTTAGTGGCCTTTTATTGTCCCCAGCACAAGGTGCACCTGTGTAATGATCATGCTGTTTAATCAGCTTCTTGATATGCCACACCTGTGGTGAAATCCTGAGTGGTGCAGCAGTCTAAGGCACTGCATCACAGTGCTAGAGGCATCACTACAGACCCAGGTTCGATCCCAGGCTGTATCACAACTGGGATCGAGTCCTATAAGGCAGCGCACAATTGGCCCAGCGTCGTCCGGGTTACGGGGGATTTGGCCAGGGTAGGCCGTAATTGTACAATTAGAATTTGTTCTTAACTGACTTGCCTAGTCAAATAAAATAAAAATCGAACCTGTCAAGTGGATGGATTATCTTGTCAACGGAGAAATGCTCACTAACAGGGATGTAAACAACTTTGTGCGCAAAATCTGAGAGTTAAAACTCCACGCAAACGTGCGTATGGAACATTTCAGGGATCTTCTATTTCAACTCCTGAAACCAACACTTTACATGTTGCGTTTTTTTTTAATTTTGTTCATTGTAGCTAGCTGGACAATTCAACTGCAGTTTCAAGACGAGGAAAATCAACCAAATAATGTTGTTTGGCTAACTATCAACAAGAAATTCATAGGATGGAAACGTATAATCTAAAAAACATGTAGCTTCCAGGCAAATTAGCTAACGTTTCCTTTTAAATTATAGCATTAGCTAGTTATAAAATAAAATGAGTGTCTGGCTGTGTCCTGATACTTGCTAGCTAGTTAGCATAGGCTAAGTAGCTAGCTAACGTTAGCTCATGACAAGGCTAAAACTCAAATCTGAGGACGGGACTAGTTTTTCAAAACCGTAATTCTCAAGAAAAACACATACCGATGTTCCCTCAAATTTAACTGAATAATTCATCTTTCTACATTTCACATTCCGTATACATTTGTATTGAATTACCTGAAGTTTAGCTGGCAACAAAAGTTATTTCTTGTATCAGACTTCCTCGTTGGTCTTCTTCGTGGGGTGGGTGAACTGTTTGCTTCTTCTATGGTGACTCTTTCGCAATTCTACCAGTAGAAAACATGTATCATCGCCACCCACTAGAAATGGCAAGCACATTGGATTTTCCTGGAACTCAAACCCAAGGATATACTGCTCAATTTTAAATGTGTGTTGTCCTGTGAGATTTTGTAAACAGAGATTAAAGGCTTCCAACACTGTATAAAAAGTGTATCATGGAAAGTCATACATGACTTAACCATTACAAATAAAGTGTATTACAACGAATGCCACTTGCTTAGATAGACTTTGTCGTCGTTTGCTACACTAGTGTCAAATGTGGGTCACCAAAGACGCGTGACAATAGAACTCTAGGATGGTCATAGTTCTATTTAATTCTACTTGTGCATGCCTCTCTGATGGTCTCACAGGCGCCATCGCACTTCTGACACCAATGTCTCATATGCACGGCAAATGAGAAGTAGTTCTCCACAGGAATTAATGGAATTCTACAATATTTCAATCACATTTTTCAAGGACAAAATTACATGTATTTAAGTTATTTTGTAATGGGGACAGTAACAGTAGAACTTTCCAAAAATTATACTTTAAGGAAAAGGTTGTATGTATTTGTTCATGTTTTATTTGTATGTTTAGCTCAAATAATATTTCTTACACAAGCATTTTGCTACATCTGCAATTATATCTGCTAAATATGTGTACGTGACCAATAACAGTTTAGTTGATTTAAAAGTATGCATTAAGGTGTCTGGAATAGAATAAACATGTAAAAAAAAAAAAAAAATGTAGACATTAATAAATGCATTTCAATAACATCAAAATTATTTTTTTTACAACGGTGGAGGAGTGCCAAGATGGAGGCTTCATAACAGCGCCTCCTATCAGTCATCTAGTATATATATAAACCATTGTTAGGTAAACTAGTAACAAGCCTACCTAGGCAAGGCTTGTTACGAAACAATGCCAGGTTAGACCTATCAATACAAGTTCCAAAATCTGATGCAGGAACGGGTTCATGTATTTCTCCATCAAAGACTAGCTTTTGGAAATGTTGAAGGATAGATCAGACATGTTTTAGAAAGCTATTGTAAAGTGGGCTTGTGAAAGGGGGAAATACTACTCCATTTTTCTTGATTACATCACTCAGGACGGATTTGCGGAAGAACAGAAAGGACATATGAAAAACAAAATCCCTCGTTTTGTCGAGATCAGAAAATAATTATTTTGTGATCGACAAAACGAGGGAATATTTAGATTTTATTAATATGACTTCTGGACTTCTGTGCGAATTCCCTCATACCTCCGACTTTCCCAACACCCGGGGTGCGTTCAGTTCGATTGAACCTGTGCTACGTTGCGGAACGATTTGTACTGATACACGTTTCCCCAAAACGTTATTCAATGTTCTTGAACAGGGGTGTATCCATTATGCCAATTCTGTTGAAAAATATATCTTAAACGGAACGAAGCAAACCCCTCCGTTGTTTTTACATATGGTCGTTCAGTACAACACTGTTTCCGTTATATGTTTTCGTAATGAACGCAGCCCTGGACGTGGGAGGGATTGACAGCCAGCCAGTACCGCTTCTAGTTTAGCTAGTTTACTACGTGCTTTTTTATTGAGTGCTCAACCAAGGAAGCTAGTGTGAACTGTTGCTTGGCATGCGAACAGCATAGATACCTTTCAAAATCGAAAATCCACTGTGCCCAAGTAGCAAAACGGTAAGAAGTGCATTTGATAGCATATTTCGTATCCCCTGGCATGCCTGCTTGCTTCTCAGCCGTCCTTGGATTAGCGAGCTACCGTTAGTGAATGAGTCGTGCCCGGGTGGTGTTAGCTAGCATGCTGACTGTCACTGCTAACTAGCAACCGCTAACCTAACATGGATGCTGTGTTCCTTTGATGCGGTAGCAAGAGATTATCCGCTTTACGGTTTGTCTTCCGATCTTTATTTTCTAGACAGCGAGTGGGAGATTGCTGGTAGGTTGGTTTTAAATACCAGGCCATGATGAATTGGCTGACGTTAACTGGCTAGTAAGTTTAGCTATATTTTAGCTAACCATTTAACTAGCTAACTTAAACATCTAAAATTTGATATCCAGCTAACGTTAACTAGCTAACATGGACACCCGGCGTGTTGCGTAAATCTGGATTTGCTGTAAATGGGACCGGTGATTTATATCTAACTACCTAGCTAGTTAACGTTAGTTGTTGTCGATGTTTGTCACAACAAATGTTTGATCTACTTTTCGTATATAGAACCATATTCCATTCACTGGTCCAAAGAAACACCAAGTCATGTTAAGGTCCCCCTGACCAAAGATTCGTTATGTTCTTTAGCCAGCTAGCTAAGCAAATCAGATCTAGGTTTGATTTAGTTAGCCTTGCTTGGTTGGACTCTTTTCCACGAATCTAGTTCCTGTTAGCTAGTTGGCTTTTTAACTGATCAGCTGATGCCAGTACTAGCCATGTTAGAATGTCATGCCTTGGCCATTAAGAAGAACAGAACATATATTGAGTTCAGTGAGGCCAACCCATACGTACAGTAAGTCTGTGGGCCGAACGAGCCCGTGATTCCACAACACGAGTTACAAAGGATTCTGTTCACTGTAATGGAAATAAGCGACTTCTCATACAGACTGGATGCATGATTTAGTGATGTGGACAGCACCACATAGCATGGATATGCCTATAACTTCCTCCATAAACCTACCGACATTTAGCATCGTGTGCACATTTTTTTAAAGGGAGTTGTTTCATTATGTTGTCATCAAGAAGACAGGCATCTCTGACAATGGCTGACTAGTGACTATAGAGGATAGCATAAATCAAATGTATGGTTCATTATTGGGCATGTCACACATCCAGGAGCAGAATCCTGCATCCAAAGTGGCGCAGCGTTCCAAGGCACTGAATCTCAGTGCTAAAGGTGTCCCTACAGACCCTGGTTCGATTCCAGGCTCTGTCACAACCGACCGTGATCTGGGTGTCCTATAGGGCGGCGCACAATTGGCCCAGCGTCGTCCGGGGTTGGGTTTGGCCGGGGTAGGCCGTCATTGTAAATAAGAATTTGTTCTCAACTGACTTGCCTAGTTAAGTAAAAAATATGGCCAACCTTCATTTGAGCTCATTTGAGGGTGTGGATTAGCGGCCGAGCTAGCGGCCTAGCTAGTGTCAACAAGTTCATTGTGTGTGTGTGTAGGCCTAAAACGTGTGCTATTGACAGTCTTACTGCTTCAGGCAAGCTGTGGGTGGAGCTGACCATTTACTTTCAGGATTTGTTTGAATGTTGTTGACCCAGAAAAATGACTCTCAATTAAATTAAATTAAATAAAATTGTATTTGTCACATACACATGGTTAGCAGATGTTAGTGCGAGTGTAGCGAAATGCTTGTGCTTCTAGTTCCGACAATGCAGTAATAACCAACGAGTAATCTAACCTAACATTTCCACAACTACTACCTTATACACACAAGTGTAAAGGGATAAAGAATATGTACATAAAGATATATGAATAAGTGATGGTATAGAACGGCATAGGCAAGATGCAGTAGATGGTATAGAGTACAGTATATACATTATATTAAGTGGCATTGTTTAAAGTGGCTAGTGATACATTTTTGATCAATTTCCATTATTAAAGTGAGCTGGAGTTAACAGTCTGATGGCCTTGAGATAGAAGCTGTTTTTCAGTCTCTCGGTCCCACCTGTACTGACCTCGCCTTCTGGATGATAGCGGGGTGAACAGGCAGTGGCTCGGGTTGTTGTTGTCCTTGATGATCTTTATGGCCTTCCTGTGACATCGGGTGGTGTAGGTGTCCTGGAGGGCAGGTAGTTTGCCCCCAGTGATGCGTTGTGCAGACCTCACTACCCTCTGGAGAGCCTTACGGTTGTGGGCGGAGCAGTTGCCGTACCAGGCGGTGATACAGCCCGACAGGATGCTCTCTATTGTGCATCTATAGAAGTTTGTGAGTGCTTTAGGTAACAGGCCGAATTTCTTCAGCCTCCTGAGGTTGAAGAGGCGCTGCTGCGCCTTCTTCACAACGCTGTCTGTGTGGGTGGACCAATTCAGTTTGTCCGTGATGTGTACGCCGAGGAACTTAAAACTTACTACCCTCTCCACTACTGTCCCGTCGATGTGGATTAGGGGGGTGCTCCCTCTGCTGTTTCCTGAAGTCCACAATCATCTCCTTTGTTTTGTTGACGTTGAGTGTGAGGTTATTTTCCAGACACCACACTCCGAGGGCCCTCACTTCCTCCCTGTAGGCCGTCTCGTCGTTGTTGGTAATCAAGCCTACCACTGTAGTGTTGTCCGCAAACTTGATGATAGAGTTGGAGGCGTGCATGGCCACGCAGTCGTGGGTGAACAGGGAGTACAGGAGAGGGCTCAGAACGCACCCTTGTGGGGCCCCAGTGTTGAGGATTAGCGGGGTGGAGATGTTGTTACCTACCTTCACCACCTGGGGGCGGCCCGTCAGGAAGTCCAGTACCCAGTTGCACAGGGCGGGGTCAAGACCCAGGGTCTCGAGCTTGATGACGAGTTTGGAGGATACTATGGTGTTATAGGTATTACTCTTGTCCAGATGGGTTAGGTTAGTGTGGTTGCGATTGCGTCGTCTGTTGACCTATTGGGGCGGTAAGCAAATTGGAGTGGGTCTAGGGTGTCAGGTAGGGTGGAGGTGATATGGTCCTTGACTAGTCTCTCAAAGCACTTCATGATGACGGAAGTGAGTGCTACGGGGCGGTAGTCGTTTAGCTCAGTTACCTTAGGTTTCTTGGTAACAGGAACAATGGTGGCCCTCTTGAAGCATGTGGGAACAGCAGACTGGGATAAGGATTGATTGAATATGTCCGTAAACACACCAGCCAGCTGGTCTGCGCATGCTCTGAGGACGCGGCTGGGAATGCCGTCTTGGCCTGCAGCCTTGCGAGGGTTAACACGTTTAAATGTTTTACTCACGTCGGCTGCAGTGAAGGAGAGTCCGCAGGTTTTGGTAGCGGGCTGTGTCAGTGGCACTGTATAGGCAACTCAAAGATCAACATATGTTTGTGATGGTTACCAGTGATGTAGTGGTAATAAAATTAGTGGGTAAAGTCTGATTGCCGGTTGTGGTGAAAAAAAATCCCAGAAGGGGGGAGAGGGGCAGGCAAACTGTCCCAGAGGGGGGAAAAAGGTGGGGAAACTGTGTTTACTTGCGTTTACCCTCCATTACTGGCTAGTTTCTATCCACGGTACCAGAGAGAATACTGGCTAGTTTCTATCCACGGTACCAGAGAGAATACTGGCTAGTTTCTATCCACTGGTACCAGAGAGAATACTGGCTAGTTTCTATCCACGGTACCAGAGAGAATACTGGCTAGTTTCTATCCACGGTACCAGAGAGAATACTGGCTAGTTTCTATCCACGGTACCAGAGAGAATACTGGCTAGTTTCTATCCACGGTACCAGAGAGAATACTGGCTAGTTTCTATCCACGGTACCAGAGAGAATACTGGCTAGTTTCTATCCACGGTACCAGAGAGAATACTGGCTAGTTTCTATCCACGGTACCAGAGAGAATACTGGCTAGTTTCTATCCACGGTACCAGAGAGAATACTGGCTAGTTTCTATCCACGGTACCAGAGAGAATACTGGCTAGTTTCTATCCACGGTACCAGAGAGAATACTGGCTAGTTTCTATCCATGGTACCAGAGAGAATACTGGCTAGTTTCTATCCATGGTACCAGAGAGAATACTGGCTAGTTTCTATCCACGGTACCAGAGAGAATACTGGCTAGTTTCTATCCACGGTACCAGAGAGAATACTGGCTAGTTTCTATCCACGGTACCAGAGAGAATACTGGCTAGTTTCTATCCACGGTACCAGAGAGAATACTGGCTAGTTTCTATCCATGGTACCAGAGAGAATACTGGCTAGTTTCTATCCATGGTACCAGAGAGAATACTGGCTAGTTTCTATCCACGGTACCAGAGAGAATACTGGCTAGTTTCTATCCACGGTACCAGAGAGTATGAGCCTACTTCTCCTTTCAGGCATGTTGAGAGCACTTTAACTCGTTGATCTTCCTGTCTTGTGATCTCTGTCCCAATACATTGTTCAACTTTCACTTCCATTGTCCCTGCTCTATCACACCCACACTCACTCTCCTCTCGCCGAATGACATTCTTCCCAAAGCTGCTGCTTCCACATGTGGAAAGGGGCCCACAATAGGGTTTGTAAATCAGCACTGTACACTATCAACACACTGCACAGTAAGCATCCCATACTGTGCGTCTGTCCCAAATGGTATCCTATTCCCTATATAGTGCACTACTTTTGACCTGGCCCCTATGGGTAGTGCACTACTTTTGACCTGGGCCCTATGGTAGTGCACTACTTTTGACCTGGGCCCTATGGGTAGTGCACTACTTTTGACCTGGGCCCTATGGGTAGTGCACTACTTTGGACCTGGGCCCTATGGGTAGTGCACAATCTAGGGAAAGGGTGCAATTGGGTTGGCCGCTGCCCATTAGTTAATTAATTGGATGCTTTTGCTTCAGAGGTCTATTCCAAAATGTTGAATTATAGAGCTGAGCTAAGCAGGCTGTGTGTGCGCGTGTGTGAGAGCGCGTGTGTGTGTGTGAGAGCGTGTGTGAGAGCGTGTGTGTGTGAGAGAGAGAGCGCGTGTGTGTGTGTGAGAGAGAGAGCGCGTGTGTGTGTGTGAGAGAGAGAGCGCGTGTGTGTGTGTGAGAGAGAGAGCGCGTGTGTGTGTGTGAGAGAGAGAGCGCGTGTGTGTGTGAGAGAGAGCGCGTGTGTGTGTGTGAGAGAGAGCGCGTGTGTGTGTGTGAGAGAGCGCGTGTGTGTGAGAGAGAGTGTGTGTGTGAGAGAGAGCGCGTGTGTGTGTGTGAGAGAGAGCGCGTGTGTGTGTGTGAGAGAGAGCGCGTGTGTGTGTGAGAGAGAGCGCGTGTGTGTGTGAGAGAGCGCGTGTGTGAGCGCGTGTGTGTGTGTGTGAGAGAGAGAGAACGTGTGTGAGAGAGCGTGTGTGTGAGAGCGCGTGTGTGAGAGAGAGCGTGTGTGTGTGTGTGTGTGAGAGAGAGCGCGTGTGTGAGAGAGAGCGTGTGTGTGTGTGTGAGAGAGAGCGTGTGTG